>NW_028251406.1:0-217401 GCF_964263255.1 Lissotriton vulgaris | reverse complement strand
CTATAAAAAATTATGTAAATACCGTATTAGTTGCACTGGGGTATAGTGCCACCAGAGAGGATTTTCATTCCTTTATAATTGATGCCCACATCAATCTTTTTGATCGCCTAAAAACTCAATTTTGTAAGTCGGGCACAGGTAGAAGTAAAATGATTAAGAAACCTGAAGGTTGGTACAATGAGGCTTGTCGACAAAGGCGGGCTAAGCTGGGCTTTGCTCTAAGAACGAAGGATGCCAGTAATGTAAAGGCATATAACAACAAACAAGGGCTTTGACTCATACACAGTAAAGCAGAGTCCAATACTAGAATAAACAAAAGAAGTGCAAATACTGTGACTGATTTCACAGACAACAAACCACTCAATTGGGAACCAGACTAACAATGACTCAATTGCTAGTCGGTGTTTGAAATGAATCAATTGTATTTATTTTTATATATTTTGATATACCTTATTTTTTGTATAGACAAACAAACATTGGCAAAATACTTTGTGTATTTATATGTATATATATAAAAAGACAGACAAAAGATGAGCGAAATAGATTACAAAGTAGGACAGGCAGTCCGTGCTGTGAACACAATCTTTCACGCATCAGTCATTTCACATTCACACTCGCATTCCTTCCATACCATAATAAACATTGTGCATGTGAAATAAGACAAACAAAGAAATAAAGAAGGTCAGGCAAGCAAAGTCAAGAGCAAATCAGAAATAACACTAAAAATGTTGAAAAATACTTAATATCACAGCAATTGTATGACAGACATAATATGTACAATTCCTTTCTGACCAAAGAACCTAACAACAAAAGGTACACAAGGTCGACGCGTTTCGAATCGGACTCTTTGTCCGATTCTCATCAGGACCAGAGAATCTGAAAAAAGGAAAAAATTTCCTTTAGTATATTTACGTTTAAAGAGTGAGAACAGCGACCATCAAAGTCAAACATAGCCTCCTACCTGTGTGTATTCAGTGTTAAGTCACGGGGGTTGCTGTTGACAGAGAGTTAGCCTATGGTTAGTAATTTATAACAAGCCTGCAGTCATCTATAGGGGTGAGAAATGGGGGACATACAGATAGAGGAAAATACCTGCATCAAGTGTTTTTGACCAACGGATGTTTAATCCAAAAGAGGCTGCGTGGAATGGGAGTCGTCAGGGAGCCATCATGAAAGGGCGCTTTTTAAATGAAGGCTGTGAACGTGAAAAACACATGCACCATAGGTTGTTTACAATGAAGGGAACGTATCGTTAAGCTAGTCCACTAGGATCGTAATGAAGCGCTAAGTACCTCTAGAGCGTGGAGGGTTGCTCGGGATCCGGTTCAGATAGTTTGAATGGGGTGGCCGATCAGCAATTCACAGCCGCTGGCTGAAAGAGAACCCGGAAGGGCGCGTTAGTTCTTAAGCTCGGAAATTGAAAAACAAACGTCGAGCAAAGCCGCATGGCAGTGTTACCTTATGTGAACTTCTCTCGCAGCGTAAACCGGGGCGTCTCTTAGTGTTCAGCACGCCGGTGTTCATGTTCTGGGTTCGAGCAGGAACAGTAAATGAAGGCGCGCGGAGCGCGAGATTTCAGATTCGGTCACATGGTCTCAGAGAGAGTTATGGGAGTTGTAGTTTCAAAGCGAAAGTGGGATGAACCGCGTTGTTTTTTAGAGGACTCGAGAGACTTCAGAGAGTTCCTTTAGCCCATTTAGGACCGTATTGAATTTTAAGATAAGGGTAGCTTCCTGTTGACACAGTTTTTCTTCAATGTCGCCGCCCCTTATGTCTAGATCCAACTTTGACAACACAGTCCATTTGATGTCCTGTTCCGTATGTCCAGCAGCAGTCCAATGATTGACAAGTGGTGCATTTGCAACAACTTTTCTCACTCTTGATTTATGTTGGCAGATGCGCTGCCTAATTTCCTGAGATGTTTTGCCAACATACAATTTTTGGCAGGGGCATAAGATTCCGTAAACAACATTTTTAGATTTACAATTAGTAAACGTCTGGTGCCTCCAAAATATACCATTGTAGGAAAAAATATCACCCTCAATCGTTTTGTCGCAACACACACAGGTGCCACATTTATGATGCCCCCGTATGGGCTGTAAGCCCAGCAGATTTCTTAGTGTGGGTGGTTCCTTTAAGGGGACTGCTGCACGAACTAGAAAGTTGGCAATGCTTTTTTCTTTTTTAAATGCAAACAGTGGTGGTTGGAGTAAGCTATCTTCAAGGTGCCTCACTAAGTGCCAGTTCTGATTGATGGCTTTCTTAAGTTGATTTGCGTGCGGGCAAAATGTCGTTACACATACTGTTCTTTCGAGATTTCGCTTCTTCTTTTTCTCCAGCAGGGTCTCACATGGGGTCCACCATGCTCTACGCATGGCATTCTTGAGCAGTTTTTTGGGGTACCCACGTTCCAGAAGACGTTCCAGCAGTTTTTGGGCGTGATCAAAATATTCGTCTTTTACTGAACAATTACGCCTGATTCTTAAAAATTGGCCAAAAGGGAGATTTTGGCGAAGATTTCTCGGGTGATTACTGGTGTAATGTAATGCCCGGTTTCGGTCAGTTGCTTTCCTAAATAGCGTTGTCGCCAATGTCCCTTCCAGTGCATAGACTTTGACATCAAGGAAGGTAATTTGGTGATTGTTGTAATTGATGGTAAATTTAATGTCCTGAGTGCGTCCGTTCAGCCATTCCAAGAAATGTTTGAGGTGTTCTTCTGTTCCATTCCAAATAAAAAATGCGTCATCAATATAACGCATGTAGTGACTGATACATTCTTTGAATGGGTTATTGTCCATGATGAATTTAGCCTCAAACAGGCCCATAAACAGAACAGCCAATTCTGGAGCAAAGGGGCAGCCCATGGCCACCCCTTTGATTTGGTAAAAGAAATCAGATCCAAACATGAAAAAGTTTTTTTGGAGTGCTAATTTAGCCAGAGAGATAATAAAGTCTGTGGGCACTCTCACTGGTTGTTCCCTGTTGTTTAAAAAGTAACTCAAGGCCTCGAGTGCTTCTTCTTGGGGAATCTGAGTATATAGGGTTCCCCCTCCTTGAACTGAGAATTCACCCTTCACTGTATATATATATGTTATTTGTTGTGTGTCTAACATTTGACTAACCAAAACATTAGGACGGTAGGACTATGAATGACGGTGATACCTTTGCGTATAGCGAAGATCACATCAAAAATTTACTCAGCGACCCGCCTACATTTGCCTCCGTTACCCTGAGTGTTACAGCTCAGACTAAAAATGAATCGGAAAAACTGATCAGACTGAAGAAAAAACAAATCAGAACCGATCTTCATGGACACTTCCTTATTCAACATCTAAAGGCTGGTACCATCCCTGGGGGTCTCCAAATTCGGAACATCCCTATGGTCTTCACTGAGGACCCTGAATATAAAAAAAGTTTCAGCTGCATTGAAACTAAGTGCAGCCGGGACCTCATGGTCCTAACCGTGGAAACTGCGCTAAGGATCTCCAAAAAACAACTAGAGGAAATAGATCTTTTGATATCAGAAATTTCTAATAACCAACAAATTGCCGACTCAAAGAATCTGCTGGAGAAGGTAGAGAAAGAAATCCTGGAATTTAAGGACTACACAGTGGCTCAAAAATCAAATAAATTTGAAACAGACAAAAACAACTACTCCCTGGAAAATAACTACCCATACCTTAACAAGGATTTTTACACAACGACCAACTCGAGGAGATACCTTCAAAACAATCAAGGACGTTCAAAAAACAGATTCCTCACCTTCTCAGATACTTCCTCCTCGTCTGGCTCTGAAGCCGGTACTAGTGAACAGGATAACAGCAGCGCAAATAAAAGGGGTGGCCAACCCACCTCATACCAACAAAGAAATAACCAGCAACCTTTTTTAGGAAGAGGCCCACGGAGGACCAGGGGCAGACCCGATACAACTCCCAACCATGGGAAATGACCACGAGACGCCAATTTTACAAGAACTAAGCAGCTCAGTGATATTCAATCTATCTGGCAGGGAGCTGACCAAAACTGAGACCCTCCTTTTGGAGAAAGGACTTTCTTTTGTTCCGTCCAGAAGGACAGACTTTGTAAAAATGAAGTTAGAAGCCCTCGAGTTCTGCAGAAAAATTAGGCTTATAACCTTTTTTAAGGATCAAGAAATACAACCTAATGAAGAAGTTACGGGCTTACGCCGCAAATCAAACTTCTGTCCACCAGGAAACAAAGTACCAAAGGAGGTCTTGACCTTTGAAAAAACTTTATTATCCGCCATCACTGAAATGGAATCTAAAAAACAATATGTGAAATTCAATCTGCCAAAAGATCAAAAAGATGCCATGCTATCCTTAAAAAATGATCCGACTTTAACAATAAAGCAAGCGGAAAAAGGAGGAGCAATAGTGGTGTGGAAAACGGATAAATATAAAGAAGAAGTTATGAGCCAACTAAACAATTTGGAGTGTTACAGAAAAATCAAAAGTGATCCTACTGCAGAACTACAAGGACAATTGTCTAATATCATTCAACTGGGACTTGAACAAGGATTTCTTGGACCAAAGGAAGCCTCTTTCCTTCAGAATAAAAAACCATGCATACCACTTTTTTATGCACTCCCTAAAGTTCATAAAAATGAAACTAACCCACCCGGTAGACCCATCATTTCCGGTTGCGAGTCATTATGGGAACCAGTGTCTAAGTACATTGATTTTTTCTTGAAACCATTCACCGCCTTAATCCCAGCTCATCTACAAGACACCACGGCATTCCTTAACAGACTTACTAACATTACGTTTGATCCAACCACCCAGCTGCTTCTCACAATGGACGTGGTCGCCCTATATACTCAGATTCCCCAAGAAGAAGCACTCGAGGCCTTGAGTTACTTTTTAAACAACAGGGAACAACCAGTGAGAGTGCCCACAGACTTTATTATCTCTCTGGCTAAATTAGCACTCCAAAAAAACTTTTTCATGTTTGGATCTGATTTCTTTTACCAAATCAAAGGGGTGGCCATGGGCTGCCCCTTTGCTCCAGAATTGGCTGTTCTGTTTATGGGCCTGTTTGAGGCTAAATTCATCATGGACAATAACCCATTCAAAGAATGTATCAGTCACTACATGCGTTATATTGATGACGCATTTTTTATTTGGAATGGAACAGAAGAACACCTCAAACATTTCTTGGAATGGCTGAACAGACGCACTCAGGACATTAAATTTACCACCAATTACAACAATCACCAAATTACCTTCCTTGATGTCAAAGTCTATGCACTGGAAGGGACATTGGCGACAACGCTATTTAGGAAAGCAACTGACCGAAACCGGGCATTACATTACACCAGTAATCACCCGAGAAATCTTCGCCAAAATCTCCCTTTTGGCCAATTTTTAAGAATCAGGCGTAATTGTTCAGTAAAAGACGAATATTTTGATCACGCCCAAAAACTGCTGGAACGTCTTCTGTAACGTGGGTACCCCAAAAAACTGCTCAAGAATGCCATGCGTAGAGCATGGTGGACCCCACGTGAGACCCTGCTGGAGAAAAAGAAGAAGCGAAATCTCGAAAGAACAGTATGTGTAACGACATTTTGCCCGCACGCAAATCAACTTAAGAAAGCCATCAATCAGAACTGGCACTTAGTGAGGCACCTTGAAGATAGCTTACTCCAACCACCACTGTTTGCATTTAAAAAAGAAAAAAGCATTGCCAACTTTCTAGTTCGTGCAGCAGTCCCCTTAAAGGAACCACCCACACTAAGAAATCTGCTGGGCTTACAGCCCATACGGGGGCATCATAAATGTGGCACCTGTGTGTGTTGCGACAAAACGATTGAGGGTGATGTTTTTTCCTACAATGGTATATTTTGGAGGCACCAGACGTTTACTAATTGTAAATCTAAAAATGTTGTTTACGGAATCTTATGCCCCTGCCAAAAATTGTATGTTGGCAAAACATCTCAGGAAATTAGGCAGCGCATCTGCCAACATAAATCAAGAGTGAGAAAAGTTGTTGCAAATGCACCACTTGTCAATCATTGTACTGCTGCTGGACATACGGAACAGGACATCAAATGGACTGTGTTGTCAAAGTTGGATCTAGACATAAGGGGCGGCGGCATTGAAGAAAAACTGTGTCAACGGGAAGCTATCCTTATCTTAAAATTCAATGCGGTCCTAAATGGGCTAAATGAACTCTCTGAAGTCTCTCGAGTCCTCTAAAAAACAACGCGGTTCATCCCACTTTCGCTTTGAAACTACAACTCCCATAACTCTCTCTGAGACCATGTGACCGAATCTGAAATCTCGCGCTCCGCGCGCCTTCATTTACTGTTCCTGCTCGAACCCAGAACATGAACACCGGCGTGCTGAACACTAAGAGACGCCCCGGTTTACGCTGCGAGAGAAGTTCACATAAGGTAACACTGCCATGCGGCTTTGCTCGACGTTTGTTTTTCAATTTCCGAGCTTAAGAACTAACGCGCCCTTCCGGGTTCTCTTTCAGCCAGCGGCTGTGAATTGCTGATCGGCCACCCCATTCAAACTATCTGAACCGGATCCCGAGCAACCCTCCACGCTCTAGAGGTACTTAGCGCTTCATTACGATCCTAGTGGACTAGCTTAACGATACGTTCCCTTCATTGTAAACAACTTATGGTGCATGTGTTTTTCACGTTCACAGCCTTCATTTAAAAAGCGCCCTTTCATGATGGCTCCCTGACGACTCCCACTCCACGCAGCCTCTTTTGGATTAAACATCCGTTGGTCAAAAACACTTGATGCAGGTATTTTCCTCTATCTGTATGTCCCCCATTTCTCACCCCTATAGATGACTGCAGGCTTGTTATAAATTACTAACCATAGGCTAACTCTCTGTCCACAGCAACCCCCGTGACTTAACACTGAATACACACAGGTAGGAGGCTATGTTTGGCTTTGATGGTCGCTGTTCTCACTCTTTAAACGTAAATATACTAAAGGAAATTTTTTCATTTTTTCAGATTCTCTGGTCCTGATGAGAATCGGACAAAGGGTCCGATTCGAAACGCGTCGACCTTGTGTACCTTTTGTTGTTAGGTTCTTTGGTCAGAAAGGAATTGTACATATTATGTCTGTCATACAATTGCTGTGATATTAAGTATTTTTCAACATTTTTAGTGTTATTTCTGATTTGCTCTTGACTTTGCTTGCCTGACCTTCTTTATTTCTTTGTTTGTCTTATTTCACATGCACAATGTTTATTATGGTATGGAAGGAATGCGAGTGTGAATGTGGAATGACTGATGCGTGAAAGATTGTGTTCACAGCACGGACTGCCTGTCCTACTTTGTAATCTATTTCGCTCATCTTTTGTCTGTCTTTTTATATATATACATATAAATACACAAAGTATTTTGCCAATGTTTGTTTGTCTATACAAAAAATAAGGTATATCAAAATATATAAAAATAAATACAATTGATTCATTTCAAACGCCGACTAGCAATTGAGTCATTGTTAGTCTGGTTCCCAATTGAGTGGTTTGTTGTCTGTGAAATCAGTCACAGTATTTGCACTTCTTTTGTTTATTCTAGTAATGTAAAGGCGGCACAGGGTTGTTATAGGAAAACCCAGATGGAGGCTAAAAAACTTTGGGATTAGTATAAGTGGAAGGAAGTTAAAGAAGCTTGCGCGGCTAAGAACCCAACATTGTTTTAGGACACATTCAAATGGGATAGGGGAGTGTGTCCGGATCGCCCTCAGAACAATGTAGCCCAGAATCAGTGGGTAGATTATTTTAAACCACAGTATGCTAGTAGTAGTGGTGATGATAGTTACGGTATAACTTCAGGCACTTACTATGAAGGGGAGGCTTTTACCCCAGAAGATGTTGATAAGGCGCTAGATGCAGTAATTGAGGGAAGAGCACCAGGTATAGATTGTATACAAGCTGATGTTTTTCTAAATGACAAATCAAACTGGTGCTTATATATTGTTCATCTGGCAAATGCAATTGCTCATGGAGCCGCTCTCCCCCCCTCATGGGAGGGGGCGGACATTATCCCGGTGTTCAAAAAGGGAGACAAGTCAGTGACAAGCAATTATAGGCCAATTAGCCTAATAGACTCGCTGCAGAAGATCATGGGTAGACTAGTCTTGTGTAAGGTGCAGACCTGGATTGATGAAAACAATATTTTAAGTCCAAGCACGATAGATCAAGTTTTTCGCTTTATCACCCTGTATTGGAGGATGGTGGTTTTGGGAAATGTGTTAGTTGATTTGAGGGCAGCTTTTGATTTAGTACAGCGCAGTAAACTATGGCAAGTCTTGGGAGAGTTGGGGATGGCCCCGGAGTTGCTGACTCTGATCGTCCGCTTGCATGAGGATAATTTTGCCTGGGTCCGGTGGGGTCAAACAGTGAGGTCACGGAAACCTTCCCCATTGGCAGAGGAGTGTGGCAGGGATGCGTAATGGCGCCTACCCTGTTCTCGCTTTTCATCAACGGGGTGGCAGACCACCTTTCCTTGGCCCCCTCGGATGCTCCGGTGCTGGACGGTTCTTATATCCCAATCCTCATGTTCGCGGACGATACCTTGATTATTTCTAAAACACCGAGTGGCCTCCAGAGGGCCCTGCAATGGTTCGAAGAATTTTGCCTCCTGCGCGGTCTAGAAATAAATACTGCCAAGAACAAATGTATGTCTTTCAACGAACACAAATCCTTTAGAGGTAGCCTTTATATGAACAAATTCCCCCTGGAGAAGGTTGATGCTTTTACTTATTTGGGTGTCACCCTGCAGAAGGAAATGCTTAGGAATAGCCAACTAGATCTGGCTGTTTTAAAGCACCAACAGCAAATCAGGGATCCTTCGAACTAAATTTAAAACCTCCCTAACCAAACCGATTAGCCCAGTACTAGAAATGTACGGCATGAAAGTACTGAGTTATGGGGGGTTGAAAACCTAAAGCGTCTGACCTTGTTGGAGAATGCGTTTCTACGCAAAGTCACAAGCCTCCCACAAAGTACTCCCCTGAGACCACTTCTCCTGGATTTAGGTAAGAAACTAGTGGAAGATCTAGCCAAGCTTCACCCCCTTTTATACTGGCGAAGGGTAGGGTGCACCGAGGAACTTTCACACTATGCCAAGGGCCTTATGAATATTATAAAAAACGACCCCTTCCATAAAATCAAATGGTTGAAGGAGATAAGATCCTTGCTAATAATATTGGGCATGACTGAACTATTTGATGATCCATTAAATGCAGTCTTTCCCTTTAAAAAAATCTTAAAGGGAAAGTATTGGGAACTGGTTTACTCATCAATGTGTTATAAAGGCCTCTGTACCCAACTCACTGGACGAATTCTTGAATTTAAGAAGTACTGGGATTGTATTGAAAAGCCACATGATCGTAAATTGTATTTCCAATTCAGGGTGGGTACCCTACCAACAAAGGAATTCATCTGTACATGGGGGGGGATTATTAATGCAGATGTTGTAGGTGCTTGGACAAACAGGAATCAGTAAGCCATATATTGTTCTTCTGCCCATTATATGCTGTTCCACATTGTAAGTGGATAAAGCCCATTTTTTAATTAATGGGCATCAGAAGATATGCTGAGGCCTTGCGAATTTTATATTCAGACCCTACCCCTCCTATAGCTATAGCTGTGGCGAAGTACCTGAGTTGGGTGTGGGCAATTCAATCGAAAATGTTGCTTCAGGGTTGCCAGTAGTTATCCCTTATGTCATCTTTAGCTTCGTGATGGCCTCGTGTGAATGTAGTCCCATGTATTTGTAAGGCTGTCGCGAGTTTTCCCCGGCAGTGGCAGATCTCTAGCTTTAGAGCAACACCCTATCTTGTATACTGAATTATTGAAAGTTTTTTACCCTTGAAAATAACTATTTCTTCTTTTAATTTTTTTAAATGATGTACTCAATAGTGGTCAATGGAATTTAATTGTATCTTAGATATTTATTCATATGGTTTTAAAATGAACATTTTTTAGTTTACCTTGAATATTGAATGTTTTTAATGCTTGTGCTTTTATGACTTAACTGTCGAATACAGTTTATTGAATTGAATTGGAATGTGATTAGCTGCCAACATTCAAGCAGGAAGTATTGGGAGTCATATTTGGACATGGCTTGAGCCAATTTCCACAAAAAAAATTAGAAAAAGAGAAGGGGGCCTGGCTAGGTATACCCTGACCCCCTAGACCTCTTGCAAGGGTCCTTGAGGGACTCCGCCTGGGTCCAAAAAGCATTTATTTTCAGCTGAACTCACACTGGTTCTGCTGCTCCTGTAAAAAAATAATACAAAAATAAGCTTGGCCTCCCTTGCTTCTCTACACTTTAGCCCCCAGACTTTCACCTAGCTAGTAACCAACTGGTGCAGCAGTTTATACAACAACTGACAAAGTGATACAGATATTCACACAGTTTAATCACTATCCCAAATATTTAGTGAGACACTTTAAATTAGTCACTTAAACAGTCAATCACAATGCTACTAAATCCTCCATCCTGACACTTATACATCCACTCAGTCTTCAATGCAGATTGCAATATATATAATACTTATTTCAATATCGAACCAAACCACATTCACTGGATGATGTCATCAGTAATTTCATCCGTGATGTCATTTGAGATGTCATCAATGATGTCATGTGTGATGTCAATGACCATGTCATGAATGAGGTATTATGTGACATCATCAGCAGTGGATTGCGGGCGCGAGAGTTATAGTTAGTACAACTTACTATTACGGAGGAATTTCAATGGTTTTGTACGAGTGAAATGTCCAGCTAACTATAACACCCCTAAAACCTATGTTTTTTTCAGTTAATATATATATATATTATACATCCTTTTATGTAGGTATCTCTATGCACAATCTTGTTATGGTGCCTTTCTTAGGAACAAGTGTGTTATTGCTTATGTCGCTGCACTTTTCCTTGTGTCCTAGAAGTACATTTACTTGTTTGTTGCTTTGCTATTGCTAACCATTCCTCCTTTCTGAGTTCTACGTTGATTAGTCCCAGAGAGCTCACTTCTCTCTCCAAATGTTTCCTCTGACCATGAGTTATTTATGCCCATATTGTTATTATTCTTCCCACTGCTTTCCTTAAAGTATTTCTTTGGTGCTCTCTACATCACTTGGTTCTATGGCAAGGAGCTTTGACTCAGTGGTATTAGCTGGTGCCATTGACCTTTAGCCCTGTCCACTAATGGTCAGGCTACCAATTGAGGAGCTATATAGTATTATGATTATATGAAGTGTTCTTTCCAACACCTCTTTATTCTTCTGCCATGGTGACTTGCATATTTTTTCATAGTTTCGGACTTCAATTTCGTATGGGATTTTCACAATATTTCTGGTGAGGGGTTTTCTTCCTCACCTTCCTTCCTGACAGCCTGTCACTCTCTTTCTCTTATAATAGTCCAGCTAGTCCTATTCAGCGATCTTTAAAGGGAACAGTTCACAGACCCTCTTCCGTGGATGGTATTGCTTGGGTATCTAATTCAACGTTAAGAAATCTGCTTCTAGACTTCTCTATCAGATGAATAAGTTACTTCCCTTCGGCAGGACCTTATCTAACCACCGATTCCTTTCTGACCCACCCATCCTCCCCACTCTGCGAACTGGTTTATCCATTTGTCTTATCTTAAGTGTGAATCACACTTAACCTCTGTGCACTGTTGCTTGTTGTGGTTCAACAAAAGAACACCACTAATTTTAGTCATTTATGGAAGAAATAATAATCAGTCTCTTGCTCGTAGCTATTCACATTTACTTCATGAAATCACCAAATTAACTTTCATAAACATTTAGCATCAACATAATTTTGGTATTAATCACAAAACATAGCTAATACACTTTATACGCTATCACAATTCTTTGAACATTGATAACAGATGAACTCTTCTCTGTGCCCAATGCATTTCGAGCTCGCAGAGCTCTTCATCAGGGGCCTGTGAACATGAATGAAAACGAACATGATTTAAAGTTTGCCATTGTAACGATGTCAAGAGTTCTACAAGTACTCAGCAAAATGCTGTTGAAAGTTGAAAAATAAAAATGATAGAGAAGCTCAAAGCAAAAAGTAAGACCCTATCACCCACCACGGTGTATGGATAATCCTACTAATACTCACAATAGATAAGACGGAAAAACGTTCAAAATCCTGCAAAAAAAGGCATGAACTCGAATCAGTCATGCAATGATGAAACAAAAGTGACTATGACGATGGTGGAAGCTTGACCACCATCTTACCTTTCGGTCAGCTACAGAAAATTCAGAAGGAAGACAGCCTTCTGCCAAGTCTTTACCATGAGATCTTAAGTATACGCTGTACACAACACTGTCAAAAAATGAAACCCGTTTACTATCCTGAATATCAAGCACCCGCTAATGACTGAAGAAAACAACTGTTCTCTCAAGCCTTACCTCAGAGAAGTAAACACTTCGCTTCAACAACTCGCCCTCGCGCTGCTTGTTCCACTCTCTAACTGCAACCTTCCTCAAGCGGAAATAACGCGGTCTTCCTCATTTACACCAATGTGCCAAAGACTGAAAACGGACTGACGTGAATCACTCCGTGAAACTTGGACATAAAGTAGTTCTCATCTCTGCAATCATTTGTGCCATAACGTAGCCAGCACGTTACCTACTCTCCCACACGTGTGTTACAACTGACACAGGCTCGCAAAATCATCGTGGAAAAACAATCAAAACGAACTCTGCTATTGATGGCAGAGATGAGAACTACTTTATGTCCAAGTTTCACGGAGTGATTCACGTAAGTCCGTTTTCAGTCTTTGGCACATTGGTGTAAATGAGGAAGACCGCGTTATTTCCGCTTGAGGAAGGTTGCAGTTAGAGAGTGGAACAAGCAGCGCGAGGGCTAGTTGTTGAAGCGAAGTGTTTACTTCTCTGAGGTGAGGCTTGAGAGAACAGTTGTTTTCTTCAGTCATTAGCGGGTGCTTGATATTCAGGATAGTAAACGGGTTTCATTTTTTGACAGTGTTGTGTACAGCGGATACTTAAGATCGCATGGTAAAGACTTGGCAGAAGGCTGTCTTCCCTCTGAATAATCTGTAGCTGACTGAAAGGTAAGATGGTGGTCAGGCTTCCACCATCGTCATAGTCACTTTTGTTTCATCATTGCATGACTGATTCGAGTTCATGCCTTTTTTTTCAGGATTTTGAACGTCTTTCCGTCTTATCTATTGTGAGTATTAGTAGGATTATCCATACACCGTGGTGGGTGATAGGGTCTTACTTTTTGCTTTGAGCTTCTCTATCATTTTTATTTTTCAACTTTCAACAGCATTTTGCTGAGTACTTGTAGAACTCTTGACATCGTTACAATGGCAAAGTTTAAATCATGTTCGTTTTCATTCATGTTCACAGGCCCCTGATGAAGAGCTCTTCGAGCTCGAAATGCATTGGGCACAGAGAAGAGTTCATCTGTTATCAATGTTCAAAGAATTGTGATAGCATATAAAGTGTATTAGCTATGTTTTGTGATTAGTACCAACATTATGTTGATGCTAAATGTTTATGAAAGTTAATTTGGTGATTTCATGAAGTAAATGTGAATAGCTACGAGCAAGAGACTGATTATTATTTCTTCCATAAATGACTAAAATTAGTGGTGTTCTTTTGTCGAACCACAACAAGCAACAGTGCACAGAGGTTAAGTGTGATTCACACTTAAGATAAGTTTTGTAGTGTAGGCACGGGCAGGACAAACTAGTCACCTCAGTAGCATGCTTATGTTAAACAGTTTAAGAATGTAATCATTCCGTTGAAAAACAAATCAAATAAGGTGTGCTCCTCTCAGTCACTATTACATTTTGAGAAATTGTCTATACGGAGTAGAGCACCCAACCATGTCATTCGATCAAATATCAAGTATCACTGAAAATAGAGCTAACATTCTAGCTTACACCAACGAACAAGCAGCTGACATTTATTCTTTAATTCAGGATGTCAAGTCTTCCAACGTACAAGGCAACACAATTATTCAACAACTTAAACAACTTGAGTACTTAGCAAAGCGAGAAGTTAATCAAAAACTGCATGCGTCAACCCTGGTGCAGTATCACAGAGTGAAAAGAATTCCACGAGGTTTGAGAATGTCAATTAAACCGATGTTGTATAGATTCCACCTAAACAAGGAGTTTATGGAAAGGTGGTACTCAATTCTTAATAAATGCTCCCTGGACCTGATTCTTTTATTGATTGAGGAACTGGCTAAAGTAATCCATGAACTTTCAAATGAAATTGATGAAATTAAACAGAACTTGGAATCAAGAATGGATAAAGACGACTGGGAAAAATCACTTAATGAGATTAATGCAAAACTGGATAAATATTCTAAAGAGTTACAGGAAGGAAAACTAAGGAAGTTCAAACGGGATACGTTGGACTATAAACTCAACGAAGTTTATACGTGGGCTGATGTCTATGCCCAAAGGAAAGTCTATCCAAAGAAAAAAGCACCTACAACATCAGAAGAAAGTTTAGTCTCTGACACAGACTTAAATATCAACAGACCACCGGCACAGACTCAAGCTTTCGAAGTACTGCCAACAACTGAATCAACTTCCACAGAAGCATCTAGAACATCCTCAACGAGTCAGTCTTTTTTAGCCCAGGGAGGGGATTCAAGCCAACCGCCAGGGAAACAACAATTCCCAAAAAAACCCGCAAAGGACACCGAAGGAGCTCGCACAAGAAGCAAGAGACAAATATAGTCTTGAACATTTCAAACACCCAACTGAAGAAAGACAAAGTTAAAGTATTGAATAAAGGTTTGGGATTTGTGCCCACATATGATACCAATAAATTGGAGAGTGAAATTGCATTCTACAGATTCATGCGAGTCTTGAAATTGAAACATTCTTTTGTCAATGTTGTACCACCTCAGCCAGACAAAGAGGAACCAGAATTCTTGGAATTTAGACCCAAATCAAAATTCCAAGCACCAGTGTCACACAAAATCTTAGACGCCTTTGAGAATTCGGTTAAGAATGACCTAGACCGTCTCAATCTGAAAAAATCCAAGCGAAAGAACTTATCAGTATATGACAGGAACATTTTGAAAGGACTGCAAGAAAACACTGATATATTGATACAAAAGGCAGACAAAGGTGGAGCCATTATAGTAATGGACAGGATTATGTACAACCAAAAAGTGGATGAACATGTGGCAGACAGACTAACCTATTTTGAACTAGAGAAGGATCCGACTGAGGATTTAAAAACCACATTGCAAGAGATTTTGACACACGCATTTGAATCAGGCTATATCTCCACAACGACTAAGTCTTATCTAACCGTTCAGTACCCCAGGAGACCACGTCTCTATATGCTCCCCAAGGTGCATAAGAATTTACGAGATCCACCCATGCGCCCAATTGTGACCGGATGTGGGACTATTTTTGAACCACTCGGTCAGTATATTGACACATTTCTCCAACCATTCGTCCAACAGTGGCCGTCATACATAAAAGACACCAACGATTTTCTGATGAAATTACAGGAAATTCAGATCACGGAACAAATGTTATTGTGCACAATCGACGTTAAGTCGTTGTACACATCTATTCCTCACCAATCCGGACTGGAAGCCGTGGAATGGGCATTGTTGCAACAACCCACCATAAAGGCAGATAAAGTCTTTATTCTAGAACTACTACATTTTTGTTTGTACCATAGTTATTTTCAATGGTCCACCAAGTTTTTTCTCCAACAGAACGGCACGTCAATGGGATTTGCGGGAGCTCCCGCGTACGCCAATACTTTTATGGCGAAATTTGAGGCAGACTTTATTTTTTGTAAACAGTCTTGGAAAAAACAAGCGATAATATATCGCCGTTTCATTGATGACATATTTGTACTATGGGCAGGTTCTAAGGAGAGTCTTGAGACAGAAATTGGAAAACTTAACCAGTGTATAGAACAAATTGAATTCACACACACGATCAGTGAAAAAGAATTACCATTTCTGGATGTCATGGTAAACATTCAAGAGCTAAAAGTGAGAACATCAGTCTACAGAAAAGCGACTGATGTGAACAATTCTCAATCTTTTGATAGCTTTCATCCTCTAAATCTGAAGAATAATCTGCCTGTATCTCAGTATATGAGAATAAAAAGAATTTGTTCTACGACAGAAGATCTAGAAATAAACCTAACAATACAACAGCAGAGATACAAAGAAAGAGGATACCCTGATGATGTTCTAGACAGAGCCAAGATGAGGATTCAGACAAGCAGTAGAGAAAACCTCCTGAAGAAAAGTCTTAAAAAACTGGGTGAAAGACATGTTTTTGTCTCTAAATTTTCTACTTCATCTCAGAAAATAAAGAATATTGTAAAAAGACATTGGGAACTACTGCAAAATGAAACTGATTTCAATGGTATTTTTAACAATAAGGCGATTTTTGCCTTCACAAGATCTAAAAACATAAGGGAGCTACTATTCACACCTACAAGACAAGCAGAAGCTAACCAAAGAGGAATGAAAAAATGTCAAAATTGTGTACATTGTTCCAACGTTATAGAAGGCAAAGTGTTACACCATCCCCAAACTGGACGAGAAATCAGCCTCTATTATGATGGCGATTGTAATTCTAAAAATCTGATTTATTACATAAAATGCCCTTGCGGGAAATTATACACAGGCAAAACAGAAAGGAAATTAAAAACTAGAATTTCAGAACACAAAAGTACGATTAGGAACAAAAACTTTAAAAGTAACCTTGCTAAACATTGGTCGGACAACAATCATAACATTTCCCAATTCAGGTTTTCCATACTGGAAATTGTGAAAACACATGAGGGGGTTGATCTGACCAGATCCCTCCTCCAGAGAGAGATACACTGGATACAATTTTTAAAAACACAAGAACCAACAGGTCTGAATGAAAAAATAGATCTTATGTGTTTTCTACGACTTGTTCACTTTGGAACTGCTAACAAGGTTGCCGTTTGTACTGTATTAATCTGGTTACCATGATATGTTGAGTGAGTTTGGAACCTCCGGTTTTATTTTTATTTTATTTTCCTATATTTCTGTCTCATTTCTTTTCATTATGCCCAAGATCATTCTTTGAGTACTTTCTTTAGCTTTCCTTTCACCTGTTTTTCACAGATTCTGTGACTTTGACTCCGTTCCAAGATGGCGTCCGTGTCATTAGCAGAGTTCGTTTTGATTGTTTTTCCACGATGATTTTGTGAGCCTGTGTCAGTTGTAACACACGTGTGGGAGAGTAGGTAACGTGCTGGCTACGTTATGGCACAAATGATTGCAGAGATGAGAACTACTTTATGTCCAAGTTTCACAGAGTGATTCACGTAATCCGTTTTCAGTCTTTGGCACATTGGTGTAAATGAGGAAGACCGCGTTATTTCCGCTTGAGGAAGGTTGCAGTTAGAGAGTGGAACAAGCAGCGCGAGGGCGAGTTGTTGAAGCGAAGTGTTTACTTCTCAGAGGTAAGGCTTGAGAGGACAGTTGTTTTCTTCAGTCATTAGCGGGTGCTTGATATTCAGGATAGTAAACGGGTTTCATTTTTTGACAGTGTTGTGTACAGCGGATACTCAAGATCGCATGGTAAAGACTTGGCAGAAGGCGGTCTTCCCTCTGAATAATCTGTAGCTGACCGAAAGGTAAGATGGTGGTCAGGCTTCCACCATCGTCATAGTCACTTTTGTTTCATCATTGTATGACTGATTCGAGTTCATCCCTATTTTGCAGGATTTTGAACGTTTTTCCGTCTTATCTATTGTGAGTATTAGTAGGATTATCCATACACCGTGGTGGGTGATAGGGTCTTACTTTTTGCTTTGAGCTTCTCTATCATTTTTATTTTTCAACTTTCAACAGCATTTTGCTGAGTACTTGTAAAACTCTTGACATCGTTACAATGGCAAAGTTTAAATCATGTTCGTTTTCATTCATGTTCACAGGCCCCTGATGAAGAGCTCTTCGAGCTCGAAATGCATTGGGCACAGAGAAGAGTTCATCAGTTATCAATCATCAAAGAATTGTGATAGCGTATAAAGTGTATTAGCTATGTTTTGTGTTTAATACCAAAATTATGTTGATGCTAAATGTTTATGAAAGTTAATTTGGTGATTTCATGAAGTAAATGTGAATAGCTACGAGCAAGAGACTGATTATTATTTCTTCCATAAATTACTAAAATTAGTGGTGTTCTTTTGTTGAACCACAACAAGCAACAGTGCACAGAGGTTAAGTGTGATTCACACTTAAGATAAGTTTTGTAGTGTAGGCACGGGCAGGACAAACGTGTCACCTCAGTAGCACGCTTATGTTAAACAGTTTAAGAATTTAATCATTCTGTTGAAAAACAAATAAAATAAGGTGTGCTTCTCTCAGTCACTATTACATTATCCATTTGTCTACCAGATCCCTTTCTATGCACTCTTATGCTTTTCATTAGGTTTTTAAAACAACAAATTTGTTTTTTAAACAAAAATAAGATTCTTTTTGGGCAGAGCATTCCATAAGCAGTTTCAATAACTGGCTCCCATTTTTAGAGCGGAAAATTGTCATTGAAGAAACTGACATCCGCGCGTCAGGGAAGGGCTTATATGGACTCTGTTGATCTCACATCTGGTGGACACCGTCGCTATGGAGTCGCTCAATGTCCTTTACCGACATGGAGAGGTCCTGCTGTAGAATATGTTCTGGATCCAGTCTGGCACCTGGGAATAATTCAAAGTTAAGGCTAATTCCTGCCTCTACTGGATAAGGCTTTACCATAGGTAAGTAACTTACTCATCATGGTAACATCCTAACAATAAAGTTTTGCAAAGACCATGAAAAAAACAAAACAAGAATAAACAGAGCCAAAGGGCTAATGGGTAATGTCTGTCCTATTGGCTTTGCCAGTGCTTTTTACCTATATGGTGAAAAGAAGGGGGCTAAGATGGGCGGTGAGAGATGGGAGGTGAACCGGTGGTACTCTTTCCATCTTATAGGCAGTGGACAGCAGAAGCCCACTTGTGATTTCCCTTGTCTCATGAATTGAGAAGATTGAAAAATCCTAGTCAGTTTACGATTGTATTCTACTATATCAAGTAAAAGACTATCATGGCACACTAATATCTTGGACAAAAAAGCCTAGAACAAAATATTGAAAGTTAAGTACGTTAATTCTAAAGTCAATATTCAGGCAGTGGCGTGACATAGGCCCCTGTAACCCCACGGTGTAAGGTGGCCACGAGCTCTAGGGGTCCTCTTCAGCACAGTACCTTTTGGCCTGAGAGCTCCAGACTGACTCTGTACTTTGCACGGCGGCCCCTCAACTTTTGCTATGCCTCTGATTTCAGGATTCACGAGTTTTACAACACCACCATTGTTATACCAGAACATCAACTAGTTTGGGCATTTAAAAAAGAAACATCTGCAAAATGTACAAATTGATCGTCTTCACCGAAAAATAACATATTCGTAAACAAGTCATGGGCACGTTAGGGGTAAGGGAAGACTGAGGCTTAATGCACTCAAAACAAACTTCTCCAGCAGCCAAATGCAGAAACTAGCAAAGAGAGGTGAAATTAATGTTCTCACTAAGGTTCCTGTGACTCTCCTTTTGCCATATTGGACAAGATCATTACACAGTCCTGCAAGACATATTAAGAATACAAGTTAAACTAAGCAGTGCACAAAGTTAAAAGATAAAGAGGTAATGGTCCAAATATTAGATATGAGAAGTACATTTAATAAACAAATTGCAATATATATTCACATGACAAAATAGGACCAACCTGTTTGACATCTGAGACAACTATTCAATAGGATTTTAGTTAATGGTTCGACTTTAATAGACCCACTTAGTCTCTGGCTGTTAAAAGTAGTTTACACATTTTTATAAATGCCTTTCTTCCACCACTTTGGCAAGGTGAGCTGCAAGTTTTCCTTGGTAACTGCTATGAAATGTTACTTTAGGAGTTACTGAATCGGGGGGTTCTGTTTAATAAAGCAGAAGCAGACCTCCCATTTATCCATACTAATATAATAAAGAGAGAGCCCAAACCTTTGAGGCGGGTAATCTCAGGAACTACAGCACCAATCACAACACCCAATACAGCGTTGGAAAGGGCAGTTGCAGTAGAAGGACATAGGCTATGCAGCCGCCCACCATATACATTTAAAAAGTAAAAGAACCATGCCAGAAAAGTAGACCCTTGTGGGCGTGCCTGCGTTGTGCTGTGGGTTTGTGCTGGGGGGGGGCGTGACAAATGCTGGGGGCGTGTGGTACGTCCCGCCCTTTGGGCTGGACTGTTCCCATGAGGCACAGGGTGAAGGCTGATTTGCATATGGCCATGTCTGAACTGGGGTGGTGTGGAGTGCAAAAAAACATTGCATTCATGCCCAGATCTCTGTACTGGGGTGAATGCATGACATTGTTCTGCATTCTGTCCATCAACTGTTGTTTTTGCATTTGTCACCCTGAGTGGGATGGGTATGCTCAGACGTGAGTCCCATGCTCTCCACACCACTGGAGTCAAGCTATCCTGGCTGAAGACGGCTGATAGCAAGAATTGGGTCCTGGGATGCTTGAGTCCGGTCCAGGAAAGACATGGCTTGGCATTTCGGCCTGGAATGTTTCCATGAGGCACAGGGTCAAGGCTGGTTTGCATATGGCCATGTCTGAACTGGGGTGGTGTGGAGTGCAAACAAAATTATGGATTTAGGCCCAGATCTTTGTATTGGGGTGAATGTATGACATTGTTCTGCATTCTGTCCATCAACTGTTGTTTTTACATTCCGCCCTTCATGCCATGTCTCATATCGTGTGCTGGGGGTGTGGGTGTGTGCGGGGTGCGCGTTGTGTCAAATATTTCATTGTTTTTTCTTCCCAGGTTCTGTACATTCCAGCTCCGGGTGTCCACCCTGCTCCCTTTAAATACCCCTGTCCACCCTTACTACTTAAAATACCCCAACACCCTTAAACACTAACCCATCTTAAACCTATAAATATACCCTATACCCCAAAACCCAAACCTATACCTAAATCCTAAAAATACCCCTGCGCCCCAAAACCCAAACCTAGCCCTGAACCATAAAAATAACCCTGTACCCAAAAACCCAAAACTACCCCTGAACCCTAAAATACCCCTGTACCCCAAAACCCAAACCTACCCCTGAACCCTAAAAATACCCCTGCGCCCCAAAACCCAAACCTAGCCCTGAACCATAAAAATAACCCTGTACCCAAAAACCCCAAACTTCCCCTGAACCCTAAAATACCCCTGCACCCCAAAACCCAAACCTAGCCCTAAACCCTAAAAATACCCCTGTACCCCAAAACCCAAACCTAGCCCTCAACCCTTAAAATACCCCTGTACCCCAAAACCCAAAACTACCCCTGATTCTTACAAATACCCCTATAACCCGAAACCCAAACCTAGCCCTGAACCCTAAAAATACGCCTGTACCCCAAAACCCATACCTATCCCTAAACCCTAAAACTACCCCTGTACTCCATGACCCAAAATTATATCTGAACCCTTAAAATACCCAAACACCCCAAAACATATACCTCAGTACCCCAAAACATATACCCCTATACCCATATTTACCTTATCCAAACAATAAAAAAAAACATGCTTTTACCATTCATGCATTTACAATGAATTTCGTTGTAAATGTATGCGTGGTAAAAGCATATCAAATGTAATGCCATGCGTTATAATGGCATTGCGGAGTCATGGTACTTTCATAATGAAAGTATGCGGAGTGATGGTCTGTGGAAAGAAAGTTACGGAATAATGGGTGTTTACCTCCCTGGTAAATACATTGGTGGCACGGCGGCCCACATCTCCAGCAACATACTCATATTTTTTCACCACCGATTTGAAAAATGCACAGGTCTCTCTCATTGATGGCCAGCACTGACGTACACTTTTAGACACACCTCCCGCCACAAGTTCTAGAATTGCGAAATTTAGAGCTGGGGAGCTACATTCGAATCTCGGCATGAGGTCAACATCATGTGATTCCAGGCAAATTGCTTTGTCTCCCCGTGCCTCCCACAAATTAATGTGTTCTTCTGTAATGTAAATTGTGCTCATGCCATGTTGTCGAGTTCGCGCTATATAATATTGCAAGCAAAAATAAAGTAGGGAAACTCGAGTTCACACATTACTGAATGCGCACTCTTAAGTGCATCAGCAGTGCACTGTGAATCGGAGCGTTTCACAGGCCTGTCACAGATAAGAAATGCTATCAAAACGAAATCCTACAAAACAATATACTACTGGTCAGCAGCAATTCATACCCGGAAAACGTTGGGACGGGCTGCTAGTAGAACTATATTTTGGTCCCAGAAGATGGGCACAATCTCTCATCTTTGTTCCTTTTAGATTGCCTTATGGACATGGGTTGTGGTATTTCTATGCAGCTCAGTGCTCAATAGCAGTGTTACTTCTTCCTCCCCGAATCCAATGTCTACTCTCAGCAGGTGTTTTCTGATGAGGACTATGTCTCAGAGGTCATGGATTCTGTGCACAGCATGGCAATCCTAAAATGAGAGTATTTTTTCCTGATTCCACTCCAGCACCACTTGTATCTCTTGAATGTGTGTCAAGGTTTTCTGAATGGGAATGTTAACTTCTCTCTGATTTTATAAAACTGGCTCTTCCTATTCTCTTTCCAAACTACTTCCAGATTAATTGTCTTTTTCTTATAAAAAAAGAAAGGAGCTGGGGTTGTATGGACTGCAACTTAATTCTCATGCTTGTTGCCTACTCCTGGATAATTCATTTTGCTATCCCTTTTCTGGAATGGGTCCTCCACACTTTCTGGGACTCTGCTCCATTTAGTCTGTGTTCTTCAAGAAAGCTTTTGGCTGGATTACCATTCTTCCTCATTTTTTTGTTTATTCTGCTGCCAAGGTTTACGTCTTGCCCTTTATCAACCTGAACACAAGACTCTCTGTCAAAAGTGGTAGGCCATATTTTCAAGAGGAATTTACCTCTGTGTCACCAAGAAGACCTGCCATGACATATTAGATTTTAAGGGACACTGATATTAAGCGACTTGCCCAGTGCCAAAAACTGAATTTGAACTCAAGAGCTTAGGATTCCAAAGTTGACAACTTAGCTACTAGATCTCATCTCTCAAATTCCAGGCCCCTGGATAGAGCTGTTGGATCCTCATGGTGTATTGATTTCTTAACACTGAGAGCCTCTCAAAGTGGAACAATTCCTTTAACATATGCAGGGTTTGAAGAGATGCTCTTGATGATATATGTGAATTTACACTCTAATTTTGTGTAGAACTATTAGACCAATGCTGTTGGTATAATCCTTTTATTTATCAGCCACAGAAATTACAAAAAATTGTGTAATGTAATACTTTGTTGAATAGGTAATACAATCCATATGCAATATGTTAGACCTGTGAGCCTTAGGGTGACCTTCCTGTTAGCATTTAATCTACTTAGCTGAAATGTTCTACTTACATTTGTTTTTGTTGGTCTTTGGACTTTGTTCACTCTACCACTGATAGCCAGTGCAAAAATGTTCACTCCCCTAAACATGGTTGCATTGGTTTACACCTTTTTGGCATATTTAATTTACTTATATGCCTCTTGTAGAGTGGTGTACCATATACCCAAAACCTGTAAATTAAATGCTACTAGTGGGCCAGCATCACATATTGTGACACCCACCTAAGTAGTCCCTTAACACAATTTGACTTGGCAATATAACTCAATTTTTACCCCTGAGGCAGGCCCAACATAGCTCATAGGACATAGTGCAATATGATTAAAAGGTTGGATATGACTTTTAAGTTTGACATGTCCTGGTATTGAAAAACTCTTACATTTGTTTTTCACTACTGTGAGGTATATCTGTCCCATAGGATAACATTGGGTTGCCTTATTAGATTTCATATGTGATACATTTTGATTGACGACAGATATGCATTTCATGTTTAGTATTTATAAAATTGAAATTAAAAATACTCTCTAAAGGTAAAATCAAATTTCGAGTTACATTTTGTAAATGCCACTTATAGAAAGTCATATCAGGTAAAACAATGGTTCACTAAGATATTAATCAATACACAATGTCTCCATTAATGCTATTGAATCCAGTATTTCAGTTTTTTACTTCCTGGTCAACAGTATGCAGGCTAACGTTACAGCTCCTCATGACTCCCTATCATTCTATTTTTGTTTTTTTTACAGCCCAGACACAGGCAGAATTAACTTTAGCTTGCATAATCTCTCCTTTTTTTTCGTGGGTGGCAAAAGGACAGGCGTACTCTGCCATGGCATCATTTAATTTACACTTTAACTATTATCCCATCTGCTAACATAGGACCCTGTGCTACACTCCTGCATCATTTGTAGCACCATCCTTACTATTCTTTGCTTATACAGCTACTTGGCAGACATTCTTAGCTGACTGTGGGTTAGCAGTGTTTCTCCCCATGCTTCCTGTTAATTTGTTCTGTTACAATGCATGCACACTGTCCCTGTGAGCATGTGCGTATTCGTAACACTGCTATTTTTAATCCGGCCCCTCCGTCTCGGTTTTTATCCACACTCTGATGTAAAGCTGAACAACAGAGGTACCCGAGAAGCTATTCTTCACTATTGAGGATTCTTGAATGCAAATTTGAATTGGTTGCGAGCCAGCCATTTGCTCGGGTAGGCCTCACCTATTTTTATAGGATTTACAACTTCTCGATTTGTTTCCTTTTTGCATTATTCATGTAGCTTTATGATTACTCACAGGGCTGCTCCTCCTTGGGCACTTAAAAATGCCTTGACTTTCTCTGAAGTTATCCTTTAAATTGAGAATGAATCTGTTTTTTTCCACAAAAGCAATTAAGAACTGCAAGTCCCCTTCTACAGGATGATTTGCTTTGTCCTCAGTTGGAGGTACCTTTTCATATTTTGGTTTTTGCCTCCTCCTCAATTAATTCTTTCTCTTGTGTAGGACCCTCCATGTTCCCCTCAGATTTATTCCAGCATTGCTATATAAGGCTAACAGTTCACCGTGGGATTGATTCCCATTCTACACGCATCCCAGGCAAATCCTCTTTTACATGTTATGTTTTTATACAGGCCCTAAGTAGTTCCGTTCCGAGCCTTAATAGTATGTTTTATCTCTAGATACTGGGTGCTCTTGCCCCATCCTGATGATCACTTCATACTGTCAGAGGTCAAAACGTTATTGACAATAGACGTCTATAGACTCCTCTACATTGTCTCTGTAGACAGCTTAGAGCCATGGCTGGGGAGCCTGGAAATTAGAGGCCCTGCTGTTTGATTCCTGCATATTCACCTGAACCCAGGATAGCCAAAATTCAAAACATGGGGCTAAGAAATATTATTTGTCTAAAACTGCTCTGAGAACTGAGGGAAGACCGGGTCTAACCTGCTCATCTGTCCTTCCGAGGTGCATCGCCATTCGGCCTGACTTTACAGATGCTCCAGCTACGCTCTTCTCCGCAGTGGAAAATCTGTTCTGCAGTTTTTTGTCAATGGTGTCTTCAGTTACAGAACCCTACCTTGTTCTGCTGGAGATATTTTACTTCTAAAAAAGTGAGGAACTCCGAACATAGAAATCTTCACTGGGCCTTCATCCAGGGGCTCCTTGACGACGACGCTCCCTCCTCCGACACCGTCTACACACTTGGTCCACTGGACCTTACTTTCTCAGAACATTTTTCTTGCAAATTCTTCCAAGTAAAAGTAAAATTAAACCACCATCACAGTCAGCAATATTTTTCGACTAGATGTCCGCTATTGGCGCATTGATCTTTCAGGCACTAGTTTTTACTAAAAACTTTAAGAACTCCTAACTTCAGTTCTACGGATTGGATTTTTGTTGTTTTGTCAAGAAATATTTTTCTAAATTTGAGTGGGATTTTTTGTGTTGTTTTTTAACTTTATTACTGTATGTGTACTGCATAAATACTTAACACGTTACCTCTAAGTTAAGGCTTCATATTGTATCCAGTGATGTTACCAATCATGACATGAGTGATGTAATATGTGAGGTCATAAGCAGTGCATTGCGGGGGCATAAGTTATAGTTAGCTCAGATAATTAGATAATTATAACTGCTAAATTTCTCTGGTTTTGTACCAGTGAAAAAGATGAGCCTAACTATACTGCCCCTGTAAATGCTGTTTTTTTAAGTGAATTTCTATGTTATTTCAAATTCTACTTCCTACTTAAACCATCCTGTAACCTTTCTTTATTTTAGTGGTTTCTACGGTTTTTTATTTACTAACTGTAACCTGTAACCTTTGAGAGTGAGTATGTGATTAAGTACATGACTGAATCAGTGGGTATGTGAGTGTGTGAGTATCTGTATGGGTCTGTGAGTGACTACATACGTGTCTCAATTGGTGTGTAAGTGGGTGCATGACTTTGAATGGGTGTGTGAGTGTCTAAGTGGGTCTGTGAGTGGGTGTGTGATTGTCTCAATGATCCTGTGAGTGGATGCATGAGTCTGAGTGGATCTATGAGTGGGCGCATAAGTGTCTCAGTGGGTTTGTAAGTGGGTGCATGTTGCTAAATGGAGAGGGGGGTCGTGCAGCCCCCCACCCCAGTTAGATTTCAGCCCCACAGACCCCATGCCCTGGGACCCAGCCTTTTAAATTTTGAATAAAAGAGGGGGCTGCATGGCCCCCTTCCCGGGCCAATTCTGGCCTCAGGAACCCAATCCCTGGTGCCCAGCCATAAAATATTGGGGGAAGGAGGCCCCATAGTCCCCTCCCTTGCCAGATTTCAGCCCTGGAGACCGGATCCACTGAGGCCTACCATTTTATTTTATTTTTTATTAATAGGGAAGGGGCCATCTGGCTTCCAGCAAGAGAGAGTATTTCTCCATTCCCCTTGCTGGAAGCAAACTGTTTGCTGTAACTTGGCAGCACCTGTCAAAGCAAACAGCTTAGTGCCTGGATGGACACCCTGGGATACAGCAGGAGATGGCTCTGGGGGGGGTGACGATCCCCAGGGCCACATTTTGCTCCAGGAAGGGGGCCTTGTGACCCCCTCCTTTGATATAGTAGGGCCTGCCCTGGGGAGGTGGCAGTCCCCGGAGCGGAGGAAGGCCCAGAAGGAGGACAGCACAGCCCCCTACTATTTTAAAAATGACTTGACAGTTTCTACATGCATATAGATTCTTTTCTAAACCAGCTGTTTTCAATATCGATTTTTCTAAAGAATCCAATTTTGTCTTCAATTTTTCTGTCAAAATAATAGTGATTCCTTCATGCTCTATTTTATCGATGGCTTTCATTTTTATTATTTCTTCATTTTCCAATTTCAAAAGTTGTTTGTTGAATACACAACAATTGCGCAATGTTGGCATTAAGCAGAGTACAGATTTGTTTTCTGCAATTTTCATGTATATTTTCTAAGGAACTGTATCTTCATTTGGAAACAAATTGGAAAGTGATCAACTCTTCCAAGCTTGTTTTCCATGTTCTGTCAGTAGTCCAATTGTTATATCTTGAAGAATAGTTCCATAATCAATCGCATTTGCCTGTCGCATATGTGTAATGAGTTCTTTGTATTCAAAATATGACCAAATGTTCACATTTCCAACACTACCCAGAGACTTTCTGGTGTTTTCATGTGCAAGTGTTTTAAATACTGGTTGTCCTTTTACAGGAGTAAGTTGCAGAAGATCTCCAAAAACTATAACATGTTTTCCTCCAAATAACACGTCATACTCTGTTTTAAGAATTTGCTGCATTCTTAAATGCACAAAAGCAAGCATTATGTTTGAGACCATGTTTACCTCATCAACAATCAGAAGTTTCATTTTCTTCAGGACTCTTGAAACTTCACAACAAGCTTCTCCAGGTAGCTTGTTGAATTCCAATTTGTTTTCATGCTCCACTGGTAGCATTAGTAAACGATGCAAAGTAGTTCCTATAATGTTGTGTGCGGCCAACCCAGTTGGAGCAGTTACAACACAAGACAAATGCGACTCAGTTGTTTTCTGTAGATAATTGGTGATTACTTTAATTAAGAAACTTTTTCCTGTTCCAGCTTGTCCACTCAGATACATTCAGATATGTTGAAATGATGTACACGTGCATTCTTTCTTTTCATGAAGAAATCCATGGTCAATCTGCTGTCTCACTTGCTGATATATTTCTTTCTGTTCTACATTGAGTTCTTCTTCCAAGTTTGCTAAGTCCCTTACATTTTCTTGATGCATTGCTGTTTCCACCTCATTCATGGCAATTGCTGCTTCATTTTCAACAATTGGTTGCCCTAGTGGATCTTGACTCAGCACAGCAGAACTTTGACTGTCTTGAGAACTGTCTCTAGCAATTCCTGCTGCAATAGTAGCTTCTTGATCAATTTCATCATTTAACATTTTCACATAATTTGAAAAAGCACTGCATTCTATGCTATCTTTACAAGGATTGAAGGAATCCTCATATCTCTGGACATCTCCAAGTAATTCCAGTTCTGAATGCCACAGTTTGAACAATTGCAAAACGGCTAAATAGAAAAATTCCCTTTTATCAGCAGTGTCGCAACTTAGCTTCCTGTGATTAATCAAATTTCCTTTTGTTTGTTTCACTAGACATCGTTCAGAACCAATTTCTCCATATTTCCCATCATTGATGTTCTCTTTAATATTCCGTTTAAAAGTGTAGTCTTGCAGCACTTCATAGAGACACTTGTTCTCAAGATGATGACTTCTGTTTGGGTAATATGTGTCCAACATATTTGTCTTTAAAATATCAGTACTTTCTGGATCTTTTTCTGCTAAATATTCAATTTCTTGAACAGTTTTCAGTACCTGATTTCGCTTTGCTGCAAGACCTAGACTCACCCAAATTATTCTTCTAGATTTGGAGTACAGACTTGCAGATGATAACCGATCTGAGCATTCATATGCTCCAATTTCTCGAAGTGATAACATCTTCAAACTGAAACTGTATAATTTCTTACTTAGAGTCTTCTCGTGAGAAATCTCTTCCCACATTTCTTTCAATTCCGTCTTTTCTGATTTTGTAATATAGGCCTTTACATATCGAGCAACAGCAATGGAATTGTCCGCAACGTACTGAATATCCATGTTAGAATTCCACATGGACAGAATAACTGGATTGTAGTCATTTATGTATTTTGACCCTTTGTTTCTTATTAAGTTGTAGTTATTTTTTGGAGACTTGTTGTGATGGTATGTCACAAAGATGACATAAAACTGTTCACTCTTCCTTTGGATATTACAAGACATGGAAATGCAAAATCGACATTTGATGTAGAACTTATCCTTAAACTTGTACTTTCGTCGACAATATTTTCCACACCAGTGTCTTTGGAATCGTAAGACTTGTTGTCTTAAGTTGTTTTCTTCTGTGCTTTTGGGTACAGCACATATGGCACATTGTTCAATAAATGACAAAACAGTATCATCGGTATCAGTTCCAAATTTGGAGGCGTTCTTGATCCATAACAGCATATGTATATGAGGAGCACCTCTTGCTTGATACTCCTTTCTCCAAAAGAAATCCACAACTTCTCCAAGAGGAGGATTTTTCTTATTGCAGATAAAAGACATCATGTGAGAAGTTGGCCTGATATATGATGCTCACTAGTTCTAGTGATCACCTTGTATCAGTCCAAACAACCCTTATGGTGATTGGTTGTAAAGCCAACCTTATAGACCAGCTATCCTAGTAGCGTGGACAAGAGCAGTCTTTAGGCTAAACTCTGAATGGCATGTGAAGCTAGCTGTTTTATCAAATATAACCCCTTGAATACCAAATGAAAGGACACCACACAGGTTGTTATGAAAATAAACAATTATTTATTAACTAACATACACCTCTGAACTCTTTATGAGGTCAGAGGGCTAAGCACATGACAATACTAAAAAGGAAATACGAGTTCGCACAATATTTACAAGTGCGCCTTAGGGGCACGACAAACCATATACTCAAAACAATGGAATGCGAGGAAAGAAAATACTGTAAGGAGATCCAGAGGCTGGAGGATCGCTGGGACTACGCTACAAACTAGGTAAGTAAGGAGCAGGAGACACACGGGACTCACATGCAGAGTGGAAACTCTCACGCGCGATGCGTACCAACGTCTATGGATGCTACAGTTTTAGAAAGTTACGGATTCCGGACGAACCCGGCTGCATGGAGGGAAAACAACAGTGGACCTGAATACTAGGATAGTGAACGCGGACTTCAGCACCTAGAAGCTTTAGTTACCTAACCCACACGCTGCGGGTGCATAGGGCTGAAGTGGTGTCGGGTTTGCTGCGTTGATCCCAGTGATGCCTGAAACAAGGAGTTGCTGCCAGGCAGCCAGATGGAGGAGTCCGGTGGTTCCAAGGATGGAACGACGAAGAAGGAGTCCTGAAAGGTAAGGGGACAGAGTCTCGGTCACTAGCCAGTGATGGTGCTGGAACCAGGAGGGAACCAGATGCTGTCGCCGCAGTCAGGTGAAGGACGGGACACTTCTCTCTGTAGCTGCGCGGACCAGGAGCTGTTCTCGACGACCAGGCTAGAGGCACGAGCTGTCCAACGTAGTCTGCTGCTATTGGCGGAGTTGGATCGTTGATCTGGTCAACAGGCCTTGGCAAGTCCAAGCCACGCGGTGGAACAAAGATGGCGTCTGGTGTGGACCAGGAGGGTCCGGGGTGCTTCTTGTTCACAGGGAAGCAAGGGCCAGTCTGGGGAACCAGACCAGCAGTGATGGATTCTTCGGGTCGTTGTCTCAGAGGTCACGAGCCAGCCGGCAAGTGACCAGACAACAGGACAAGCAGCCACCAGGCAAAAGCCCCACGCAGATCTCGTGGATGCTGGGGGGCTGGTCTTTGGTGCAGGAGCTGCGTCGTTGTGGGGCTTCTCAGACCCCAATGCACTCACTCGAGGATCCCTCGGCGGTCGTGCTGGAAGCGCTGTGCAGGTTTCTCAAGATGGTCGTCTCCAAGTTGCTCGTCGCACCCAGGGGTCTCAGCTGGGCTGTGGACGTGGGCAGAGGTCAGAGGAGTCTGGAGGTCCGGGTCTCGTTGAGCTGGGTTGTCGGATTCCGGGAAGGAAGGACTTACAGCAAACCGCACAGGAGCTTGATGGTGCCTGCGAAGCAGGGTGGTCACTCCCTGACCATAGAGGAGATTCTTCAGTCTTCTGATGTTCAGGAGGTTGAAGGTCAAGAGTTCTTCGTGGAAGTCGTCAAGATTAATCTGATTTGGAATGGGACCGGCTCCTACCTTTATTCAGTTAAAGGGGGCTGCACTACGACTAGGTCCCTCCCCTGGGTGGGACCAGGAAGGGGGGTGGTTGCATCCCCTATCCTTTGTCCGGTCTTGCACCAGCTCTGAGCTGGAGTGCCCCAGGAACTGGTTTAGACCGGACTATGCACGGGGACACCTTGTGTGCCCCAGGCATGTCTCATTCCTTTCAGCCCTGTCCTACCTAATACACAAAATCATGTCTGGGGTGGTGCTAGCACCTCCCAAGGCAGGAAACCCTTTGTCCAAGCCTCCCTCGCTGGAAAGACTCCCAGCAGCAGGAGGTCAGACTTGTGTCTGTGGTGGCAGCATCCATTTTGTGATGCTGAGGCTCGAGTTAACTTTAACAGGGGTTCACAGTTACATACATGTCGTGTCCCTCTATAAGGGTGGAATGCTACCCCCGTTGCCAGAATTGGCGAGGGGGTAGTATTCCAATTCGTATGACACCTTACTCGACATGTTTTGATAATGCGATACCAAAGTTAGCAAATAACCGCAAGGATTATAATGCACTTAAGAGTATATGGTACGCGTTTTCATGGAACAGCTATTAGGACTTGGTTCCGCAAGCTGAAAACGGGCTCAGATCATGCCAGAGCACCATCTCACATAATTCCAAGCACTCTGCCTTCAGGATTGATAAGGCCTGCCATAGCAGTGACTGATAGGGATACATGTGTCCATTTTAGGTATAGATATAGGGAACTATATCTAAAGCAAAGGATGATTACACCACCTTGCCCCAGCTGTCGTGCAGCCAGTTGTGTCTGTTTAGATGGCCAGCCAGGGGTGGCATAATACATGCTTCAGCCCCTGGTAGGCCCTGGGTACACCTATGCCCTGGATATCTAAGGTATGCTGTACAGGGACTGATAAGGTGGTCCAGTACCAATTGGTAAACGCACCTAAGGTACATTATTGTCAATTTAGAGGGAGAACAGCTAGGCTGTGGGTCTGATTAGCAGGCCCACAGCCAGGGAAAGTCGTAAACCAGTGAAGCAAAAGCAGAAATCGGGGGTGACCATAGGATTGCAGACCCTACTCTCCTACACATCATACTTTCAATTCTATGATTGAAATGCCTGCATACATTAACAGGATCCAAAGAGCACAATTTTCCAGGTGTCTTGCATTCAATAGTAAATCACCCCAAGCGTACTCAGCACAGCTTAGGGTAAGGAACCATGTAGGAGTTCCTAAGTTCCGTAGCATACATTTCAGTTCTCCATGATCACGGTATCAATATTCATTAGTCCCACGCTGAAAAGCCATCATAATAATGAGCTGAGATTCTAAATGATCATCTCTCTGGTGCACTTTATCCATAAAATATTTTGCAGATACAGTTTGCAGATGTATTCCAGTTTTTAAAATGTGATTGACTGCATATCAAAGTCCAGACAAGTCACTTTCAAACGAAAGATGAAATCTATAAGGGATACATTGTCGAAATCTTGGATCTTCTGCATATAATCTTGTTGTTCGATATTCAGATGCAGGAATCTTAACAGGACGTTCATCATATTATCCTCCTTTTCCAGTTAGGAATAACTGCGGAAAACTATGAGCTTCCAAGCTCTCTTTCCATACACTCATGGAATTCCTTTTGCTTTTTTCATTTGGAACAGCGCAGTAGTGTTCCCCATTATTCTTTTGAATGAAGTGGAAGCACACTGTAATGTTCATAGTTTTTTTCACATTTTAACATGTCTATTTTTTCAATTTGTCCGCTTGAAGTTTCAGTATCTTCTGTTTAAAGTATTTCTTCTTCTCCCATATAAACATTTTTATAGTATGTATTGTTTTTTATCAATTACAAAGTTGCCTTCTGTACTTTCCTAACATCCACTAACTACTGCCAGATGTTCTTATTCATAGTCGGCACACGATTAACAAGAATAATTAGTGGTTCACTTTCTACACTCTCTGCACCAATAGTTTCAATATTTTGCTTTAAATCTAATGGTAAATACACAACTCTTCCTTTTAATCCTCTTTGTAAATCTGAAGGAGGGAGTTTTCCTGTTTTAGGCTCCATACAAACAATAGCTTGAAACGGGTGCAAACATTGAATGAGAATAGACACATAGGTGTTTAAATCTATCAATTCTGGAGGAATATCAACTAACTCTAAATTATTATGCACAGCTCCAATGGGCATTTTATTCTCATCTAATTTTTTATAACAATATTTACAAATACGATAATCAGAAGCCAAATCAAAACAATTCTCTACCAACAAATAAGTTGCAAATTCCTTCCACTTACCATTATTTTCTATTTCACTTTTTAAATAGAGATCAACACTCTTAGTCTGATTTTCATAGTGATTTTGCCGACAACAAACTTTGTAATTTAACCTTAAAAATTTTTGTACAACTATGTTCAACATTCTCTCCAACATTTTCTTCTATTAATGTCTGAGTTTCTTCACTCTCTTGTTCAGGACCAAAGTAGCAAAACTCAATGTTATCACAAATCTTCTTCACATCTGAAAGCGACCCATGCAAAAGAGCACTGTTCAACTCATTTAACTTCAGTGCTGGACTTTTTGCATAATACAATCTTCTAACTAACTTCCGCATTTGAGTATGATGTACTGCCAACATCCTAAAATGGTGAAAAACACTTTTACAAACTTTCCAAGAAAGACAAGCCAGAGAGTAAACTTGCAAACCAGTATTCTTTCTTACTCTACAAGGGTCTGGGCCTTGCAACATCTTAATCTTTTGTTTAACACTTTTATTAGTTTATGTTCATAAGAAATTGTGTAAATTATCAATAGATTCTTGTTGTACACTACAAATACTACTGCAATCCCAAGTAAACACAGGGGCTTTAGGACGTCTGCCAAGAACTTCATCAGCTATCAATTCTTCAGCGTTTCTGGGAACTATTTTTTCTTTGTTAATTGGACAACCATTTCTAACCTCATAAGCTCGACCACAGGTGTCAACTGCATGCAATAAATCATTGGTCTGAAAATAACTCTCTTCATTAAAGAAAGGCTCAGAACTTGAACTGTGTTTCCATTCCCCTAAACAAAAACACAAAAACTAGTTCTGTTAATTATTTTTTTCCTCTTACTTTAGACCTTCATTAAATTGATTGGTTTATCTAGTGATCGAATTGTGTTTAATACTAAAATGAATAGTTTCCTTTTTACTTCAAAATCCTTTTCAACAACAGATTCATTACACTTCCTCTATTTATACAATAGTGCTCTCTTTTTATATTCCTTTGTATATTTCAGTAAATTAAGAACTACTCCATTATAAAATATTGTTTTGCTTTTTTTCGTTTCTATTTTTTTGACTATTTTTTATACTTGAACCATTTTTTGTGGTTTCAGCATTCTGTACATTCTGTCTGACCCTACAAACATTTTTTATAAATTGCTTTATGCTCATTCCGGAAGATTTTGTCTTGTTAGCCACATTATGTTGGTCATCCAATACTTGTGGTTGAGTTTTCATCAAGTAACTGTCCTTTCTCTGCCCTTTTCTTTTTCTTACTTTATCTGGCGTGATAACTTAATTTTAATGATGATAAACAGTATCTGTAAAAAAAAAAATTTTTATAAATATATATTAGTAATTTTATAAAGTATACTTTTCTAGTGACACTAGTGTCGTACGCCGACGATACACAGCTGACCATCACCCTCACGGAAGGTCCCTCCATCTCAGCCTCTAAATTCAAAGATGGTCTTGCTGCAGTGGCCCGTTGGATGACAGATAACTGCCTACAGCTTAACGCCGGGAAAACGGAAGTGCTACTCCTGGGCAAAAACACCAGCCACTGGAACGAGCATTGGTGGCCATCTTCCTTAGGCTCCATTGCTCCTCCCAAGTCCCTAGTAAAAAATCTGGGTGTCTGGATGGATGCCTCTCTTAGCTATCAGACCCATACTAAGAAAGTGGCCGCCACATGCATTGGTTTGCTGAGGAGTCTTAGTCCCATACTTGGCTTCTTCGACGCTAAAGTCCAACAACTTATCCTCCAAGCGACAATCCTCTCTCGCGTGGACTATGCCAACGTTCTCTTCCTAGGCGCTAACAAAAGTGAAAGAGCAAGACTGCAACGCGTACAAAACGCAGCGGCAAGAGCCCTGGTCGGCCTGCCTCGCAGATGCTCGGCCAGAGCCACTATCTGCAAATTGCACTGGCTACCCGTCAACTCCAGAATACAGTTCAAGACACTCGTCATAACTTTTAAAATCCTCAAACTTGGAAGCCCCCTACAGCTACGTCATCTTCTCACCCCTATGTTCCGCGTCGCGAACTCCGATCCTCTAATCAGCACCTATTGAGCGTTCCCCGCTCTAAACTCTGTCGCATTGGTGGCCGCTCCTTTAGAGTAATGGAAGCTAAGCTCTGGAACGCCTTACCTCTAAACATCCGTTCCTTAGATAATCTCTCCACCTTCCGGAAGGCCATTAAAACTCACCTGTTCCCCTCTCTTTAGCTCTCCTCTCTCCCTGTCTACCTAGCTCCGGTAGGGCTTCTGTGGCTTCTATAGCGCCGGGACGCCTCTTTGCTGGGGCAGCTGTTTGCGCTTTACCAAAGCCATGGAATAGAATAGAATAGAAATTACTATACAACCATATTTTATATAAATACTGACTAAGAAATTGTAGACCTTAAATACAAGTGGGAAGGTGGTTAGAGCACTACACATAAGTACATGTACTCATGCAGTCAGCCAGGCTTGAGGGCATGCAGTGCTTGAAACTCCTATGCACTATCCATGTAGTAGTCTAACCACCTTCGCATTTGTGTTTCAGGCCTACAATTCCCCAGTTAGTATCCATACACTCCAGCAAACACCCTGTGAGTGCTCTTGCAATCCCATAGTGACTCTTTCAGTAGCATGTAGTAATCCTTTCAGTAAAGGGAATGGAATACTGCTATTTATCTAGAATCACACTGTGATTCAGTGTGAATTTGGGAAAATTGAGAGAGAATTATTTGGTTGCTTTATGTGTTTGCAGACAAATAAGTACATGTACTCATACAGTGAGCCAGGCTTTAGGGCACGCAGTACTTGAAACTCCTATGCACTATGCATGTAGTAGTCTAACTACCTTCAAACTTGTGTTTCAAGCCTACAATTCTCCAGTTAGTATTCGGGCTGGACTGTTCCCATGAGGCACAGGGTCAAGACTGATTTGCATATGGCCATGTCTAAACTGGGGTGGCTTGGTGAGCAAAATAACGATGGATTAAACCCAGATCTGTGTCTGCGGAATGTTTTGCTATTGTGCAACATTCCATCCATCATCTTGTGTGTTTTGCTGTTCACCCTATGTGGAAAGGGCATGCCCAGACGTGGGTCCCTTGCTCACTAAGCCACTGGAGTCAAGCTATCCTGGCTGAAGACGGCTGATAGCCAGAAACCAGTCCAATGCGTCAGAGTTATGCACAAAATGCTTTGAAGTCATGCAACAAATGCGCTGGAGCAGCACACCCTACAGATTATGAGTCTTGCATCCAACGCGTGCACACCTGGGGACTGCACTGAGTGCGCGTCTCCTAATTTTACTGTAAAAAAACATATAGCCCCTAACACTAATTTCTAATATCCCCGAGGACCCTATCCCCCGGGGCTCATAAAAAATGTTGGGGACCGTGGGGGGAGCCCCAATGCCCCCATGGTCCCACCGTCTCCCCGCGTCCTTCGGGTGCCGGCATTGCTTTTCCACATGGGGAGCGGCTAACATGCAGCTCCCCATGTGGAAAAGCAATGTGGTTTGGATTTTAAAAGAGAGAGCAGGGAAACCTGCTCTTTCTTTCAAAATCCAAACCAAGTTTTCCACAGGAGGGTAGGAGCCGAGAGACTTCCACTCTCTCATAGCAAACAGCAGTGTCCCAGGGGTGGGCTCCCCGGGACACTGCAGGAGCTGGCCATGGGGGATGGTGGTCCCCAGGGCCCTCGAGGACTCCAGGAGGGGGGCCACCCAACATAGAAACCCCCGGGGGTGGTGGTCCCCGGGGCTTGGGAGGGGGGTCTTTGAGACCCCACAACACTAATGTTGCAGGGGGACCTTGGAGCCCCCCCAAAACCATTTATTTTATAGCCCCGGGGGTGGCGGTAACCGGGGCTCGGGGGCCCCTCTGTGCCCGCAATACATTTTTTAAATTTGCCCCCAGGATTTCGCCCCCTGGGGGCTAATTATAAAAGAAGCCCTGTTATATATATATATTTTTTTTACTGCAGGATCCGCGCACCCTGCGAGCACCTGCCGGTTTAAAAAAATATAAAAATTTTGGGCCCTGGGAGTCTACTAAACGGGTCTAGAGGATCAGGAAATTTCTACCCTGCCCCTTTATACGTTTTGCACACTTTTTCCACTGACTTCTTCAGCCTCGCTTCTACCAAGGCACAAAATGGCTGCCAACAGTTCCTGGTTTCATATGGTGACAGCCATTTGACAGCCAATTAGCATTCAGCGCGTGATTGGAAGGGTGCGTGCATGGTAAGCGGACCCACCGCGGCCATAGATATATAAATGCTTTTAACCGTCATTTTCTAAGGAACTACTGAACAGATTGACACCATTTAAGCAAAATGCATGAGTATGAACTGTGGACTACCTCTTTGCCAAATTTGGTGTAAATTTGTTCAGCATTTCGGGCTGTAGCTACGTCAAAAAATCCTATGGAAAATTGCATGGGGAAAACACGTTTTAGGAACCCCCTTTTTTCTCAGCCCCCTCTACATGAATCATCCCATACTTTTCAGGATAGGAGTGGACCAGAGCTGATAATTAGTTTGGAAAATTCACAAGGATTCATCCACCGGCGCCAAAGTTATTCCAAATAGAATGTTGCGGATTTCCTATAGAAAATAGGTCCTATCTATAACTACCTACTGGCAACCGCCAGTCGGTAATATATATTTGCACGCCTGAAAATAAAAGTTTAATTTAGATTCCCACGTTGATTGGTGAAATCCTTTGGTGGATATTTGGTGAGACACACATACAGGAGGGCAGCAAACTGAACTTTGGAGTCACCTCTGGGGATTCAGTTTCAAAGCAAGCAGGTCCAATCTTCCTTTATCTGACAGTACGGGAAACCTGCTTCTAAATCTATCACAGGTCCAGGAGTCCTCAGATGAAAGGTTCTGAGGGGGGCACTTCTATACACAGTGCCAGCCTGTGTGGGTAGATCCCTCTCTTCACTTACCCCTAAATTGATTCTTCCCCTTCCCCTAAGTCCGACTCCAAACTATGTAATGTAAAAAAGGGTAGGCAGGCCCAGGTGTGGGGGACATTTGCCAGTAACACGGCAGGCAGCTTCAGATGTCAGGAAGTGGGTGGTAAAATCCCTAAGGCTACCTCTTTGAAGCTCAGGAACGGTTGAGTACAACACGTCATGCCACTCTGCTCAGTAGAGGAACACCCTCCTCACATGCAATGCCCTTTTGTTTCCTCTGTGGAAGAAGTGCACATCACACTACAGGAGAACCATTACAGTCATGTGATCCTGGGCACTGTCAGATAGGCACTTTTGGTTGAGTCAGAAAAAAGACAACTTTCTAAAAGTAAAGGCAAGGAGATGATGAACGGAGCGCAGAAACATTTCAGACACTCACCCTAGTCACAGATATGGGTTGAATCCATCATCATTCTTTAGCTCACTTCACCACCTCAGTTCAGAGCCAGCTATATGTGTTAACTTTCTAAAAGTGGTATTTTCAGAATAGTAACTTAAAATCCAATTTTACCATTAAAGAGGGTTTACAATTACAATATTACAATTCAAATGAGTAGAAGAATCTCTTTGTTTGCTCCCAAACGGAAGTTAGAACTTATTATGTGCCTTAGTAATACGTCTGTAAGAAATTGGGTTTCTGCATGAGGGGGTAAAACACTCCTCAAGTGCAACCACAATCAATGTCAGGGTGAAGGCACAAGCAAACCCCAAATTAACCTGTGCTCAACCCTCTGGTAGCTTGGCGCAGAGCAGTCAGGCTTAAATTACAGGCAAGGTTATAGTATATTTATGCAGCACTCAAAAAAATAGTCAAGTGAAAACACAGCACAAGAAAACTCCCACACCAATGTAGAAAACTAGAGAACATTTAAATAAATATTTAAAGACCAAAATAACTAAAATCCAATCAGTAGAATCTGAAATATGCAATTTTAAAGATTTAAGTCAGAACAGCACCTAGAAACACAAAGCGCCAACCGTGGCTATCTGGTCGTGCTGGGCTGGCCTCAGGGACCCATTTAGACTCACTGAACAAGAGAATCTTCAATGCTAGTTGAGAAGAGCTGCAGACTCCTGCTTCAAGGATGTGCTGCACAGTCGAGGCGATGCATGGTCTGGGTCAGAGATGTGTCACGTTGTGTCATTTCTGAAGCGCTGCGAGGCTGTGATGTGAGGTCCTGTGCATTCGTTGAGGATGCCATTGACAGTATGGATCAAGCACTGGCACGTTCCGAAGAAACTGGGGGCTTAAAATGGGGAGCTCTGTGTCGTGGTCGAGGCTGCTGTTGACAAGTGACTTGCAGTATGAAAGCCTGTATCGTAGATATATGACACTGCACTAGTTCCAATGAGGCTTCGGGTTATCACTGCGATGTAAATCTTTGCACTGGGAAAGTTCACACAGCAGAAGACAGGCATCTGTTCTGCTCGGTGTTGCCCACCTAGCAGAGGAGATGTGTCGGTTCTGCTGGTTCCACGGATGGGCTGGCAGAGAACTTTCTGGCCCTTCTCCAAGGCTCCAGTAATGAAACAGCACCACTTGGCAGGGTAGGACTCACAGATGCCAGTGCCCAGGTACTCAGTTCAAGGTTGTTGGAAGCCTGGCATGTTTCTTAGGCTTGTGATCAGGCGGCCACGCAACTAGGCCTTGAAGTAACTCTAGGGTCCTGAGTTCAACAGATGCAGGTTCAGAACTTCTCACCCAGACAACAGGAAGCTGGGCACATGGTCAGCACTGGGGGAGCAGTTCTTTAGAGCAGCAGTTCAGCAGAGTTGGAGGTCTTCTTTCTGGCAGAGCCCCTAGGTCCAGAAGTGCACTGAAAAGTGGTATTGGGGTCCAAATTGTGTACCTAGTGCATACTTTGAGTGGGAGAAGCTTCCCGAGGATTCCAACCCCCAGAAGAGCTTGGCCCCAGATTGTGGTCACAATAAACTAGCATCAAACCCCTTTGTGACAGTGCTCATGAAAAGAATGTGGCATATGCAAGGGTGGTATGTGACAGCTCTTCCCCCTGGTTAACGGAGGTGTGGCCCATTCTACGAACACCTAGCTTCCTTTTTAGGTCTCCCCTAAGCAGCGCGCATGCCCTGCTCTAGGAGTGGGCCTTTAGCAATCAGTCTTCACTTTTCAAGCACTCTCGCTTGTGGCGGGATCCACCTTGCGGGAGCGAGCAGCGGCGCACAGTTTGTAATTACCGTGACAGCGCCGCTGCTCGCTCCCGCAAGGTCGATGCCACCACAAGCACGAGTGCGAGTTCTTGAAAAGTGAAAGCATTTTTCTTCCCTCACCTCCAGTTTGATGTAGCCTTGTACCTAATGTGTTGACATTTAGATTACTAAGTGTTGTAACACCAGCTTCCGCATGCGATCATCATGCATGATTAATCAATTCATTGCACGCAATCCTTATGTGTGATTATTCAATTAATCTCCCCATGGTCCCCCTGTTTACTAAAAACACGGTGCTACGGAACATTCACATGCCCTATGAGAAGGGGCCACCCCGTTAAATCTATTTTGTGTTCTATCTACTCACTGTTTTTTGTTTCTAATATTTGGCCTCTTTCTGCTCTCCCATGTGCTCCCTTCGAGATCCTCCTCTCCTTCCACATTCGGCCAGCACCCTCTTACCCAATAGTCATCCACCACCATGTCTACCACCACCACCATGTCAACCACTTCCACCACAATGTCAACCACCTCCACCACATCCACCACTACCATCAGGTCCACCACCACCACGTCCAACCCACCAGGTCCACCACCACATCCACCACTACCACTTCCACCACTATCACCACCACCACATGTCAACCATCACACCACATCCACCACCCCCACATCTACCACCACCACAACGTCCACCACCACCAAAACCACATCCACCACATCCACCACCACATCTACCACCATGTTCACCACCACCAAATCCACCACCACGTCCACCACCACCACCTAATGCACCACCACCACCTAATCCACCACGTCCACCACCAGCACTACCACCACATCCACCACCACCACCATGTCCACAACCACCGCCATGTTCACCACCCCCACCATGTCCGCCACCACCACCACCACGTCCACCACCACGTCCACCACCACGTCCACCACCACCACCTGTGATGGGTAAAGTGTCACTGAAGGGCAGGAGTAATAGGAGTGTCAACCCCGGCTTGACATGGGACATTTAAGGATGCATTGGAATGTGAGAAGATGGGAATAGGGGCTAGAAGTATTACACCAGACCCAAGATACATTTTGAAGGGGCCCCTGTAAAAGCACTCACAGCATCTCTACCTCACAGTGGCATACTTGCATGAGCCATTCACTCAAAACTAGCACCACCAGGTCCACCACCATGTCCACCACGTTCAACACTATCACCACCACCACATCCACCATGTCACCCACCACCAACACCACATCCACCACCATCACCACTACCACATCCACCACCACCACCATGTCCACCACCACCATGTCCACCACCACCACGTCCACCACCACCACATCCACCATGTCCACCACCATCACCATGTCCACCATGTCCATGCCCACAACCACTTCCACCACCACCACCACCACATCCACCAACATGTCCACCACCACCACTACATCCACCACCCCCAAGTCCACCACCAGCATGTCCACCACCACAACCACATCCTCCACCACCACATCCACTGCGTCCACCACCACCAAATCACCACTATGTCCAACACCACCACCACATCTACCACTACCACGCCGACCACCACCACGTCCACCACCTTCACCACCAAAACAACCATGTCCACCACCACCACCTCCACCACCACATCCACCACCACCACCACCTCCACCACCACCACCACATCCACCATGTCCACCATGTCCACCACCACCACCATGTCCACCACATCTACCACCACCATGTCCACCACCACCACCACATCCACCACCACCACCACGTCCACCACCACCACATCCACCACCACGATCTCCACCACCATGTCCACCACCACCACCTCCACCACCATGTCCATGACCCCCACTACCACATCCACCACCACCACATCATCCACCACCACATCCACCACCATGTCCACCACCTCCACCACCAACACATCCACCACCACCACCACATTTACTACCTCCACCAGATCCACCACATCCACCACCATGTTCACCACCACCACTACCACCACGTCACCACATCCACCATGTCCACCACATCCACCATGTCCACTACCACCACCATGTCCACCCCCACCACGTCCACCACCACATCCACCACCACCACCACATCTCCCACCACCACATCCACCACCACTTCCACTACCACTACCATGTTCACCACCAAACCACCACCACCTGTAACAGGTAAAGTGTCACTGGAGGGCAGGGGTAATAGGAGTGTCAACCCTGGCTTGACATGGGACATTTAAGGATGCATTGAGTGCGAGAAGACAGGAATAGGGGCTACAACCACATCCACAACCACCACCACATCCACCACCATGTCCACCACCACCAATACATCCACCACCACCACATCCACCACCACCATGTCCACCACCACACCACATCCTCCACCACCACATCCACCCCGTCCACCACCACCAAATCACCACTATGTCCAACACCACCACCACATCTACCACCACCACGTCCGCCACCACCACCACCACCACGTCCACCACCTTCACCACCAACACCACCACGTCCACCACGTCCACCACATCCACCACCACCACCATGTCCACCACCACCACATCCACCACGTCCACCATGTTCACCACCCCCACCATGTCCGCCACATACACCACCACCACCACATCCACCACCACATCCACCACCACGTCCACCACCATGTCCACCACATCCACAACCACATTCACCACCACATCCACCACCACGTCCACCACCATGTCCACCACCACCACCTATGACGGGTAAAGTGTCACTGAAGTGTAGGGGTAATAGGAGTGTCAACCCTGGATTGACATGGGACATTTAAGGATGCATTGGGTGTGAGAAGACGGGAATAGGGGCTAGAAGTATTACACCAGACCCAAGATACATTTTGAAGAGGCCCTGTAAAAGCACTTGCAGCATCTCTACCTCACAGTGGCATACTTGCATGAGCCACTCACTCAAAACTTGCACCACCAGGTCCACCACCACGTCCACCACGTCTAACACTATCACTACCACCACATCCACCATGTCACTCACCTGCATCACCACATCCACCAGCATCACCACCACCACATCCACCACCACCTTGTCCACCACCACCACATCCACCACCACCACCATGTCCACCACCACCTCGTCCACCATGCCCACCACCACCACCATGTCCACCACCACCACATCCACCCCCACAACCACATCCACCACCACTACTACATCCACCACCATGTCCACCAATATATCCACCACCACCACGTCCACCACCACCATGTCCACCACCACCACCACATCCTACACCACCACGTCCACCTCATCCACAACCACCAAATCACCACCACGTCCACCACCACCACGTCCACAATGCCCACCACCACCACCATGTCCACCACCACCACATCCACCCCCACAACCACATCCACCACCACCACTACATCCATCACCATGTCCACCAATACATCCACCACCACCATGCCCACCACCACCATGTCCACCACCACCACCACAACATCCACCACCACCATGTACACCACCACCACCACCACATCCACCATGTCCACCACCACCACCATATCCACCACCACCACCACACCCACCACCACCATGTCTACCACCACCATGTCCACCACTACCACATCCACCACCACCATGTCCACCTCCCCCACATCCACCACCACCACCTCCACCACCATGTCCACCACCACCACCTCAACCAACACGTCCACCACCACCACTACCACATCCACCACCACCACAACCATGTCCACCATATTCACCATGTCCACCACATCCACCATGTCCACTACCACCACCATGTCCACCCCCACCATGTCCACCACTACATCCACCACATCCACCACATCCACCACCACATCCACCACCACCACATCCCCCACCACTTCCACTACCACCACCATGTTCACCACCAAACCACCACCACCTGTAACAGGTAAAGTGTCACTATGGGGCAGGGGTAATAGGAGTGTCAACCCTGGCTTGAAATGGGACATTTCAGGATGCATTGGGTGCGAGAACATGGGAATAGGGGCTAGAAGTATTACACCAGACCCAAGATACATTTTGAAGAGGGCAATGTCACAGGGGCCCATGTAAAAGCACTCGCAACATCTCTACCTCACAGTAGCATACCTGCACAAGCCACTCACTCAAAACAAGCATAGGCATAGCCAATAGGTCTCGCCTTTGCGACCTTATAAGTGTTTAGCCATGCAACACTTGATGTTGTTGCACCAAAGATATTGTGCTGGATAGCTAAACACTTATGTGGTCCAAAAGGCGAGACTTATTGGCTATGCCAATGCTTGCTTGTTTTTCTCTGTCTAGGAGCAATACAGAAAGACCAACTGCCAACTATACCTAGTCATGTGACTCAGGACACAGGCAGGAGGCACAAATTAGTTGGGACAGGAAAATGCTAATTTTCTAAAAGAGGTATTTCTCAAAATTGTGTTTCAAAATACAACTTTGCCATTAAAGGGAGGTTTTAATTATAATGCCTTAGACACCAAACTTGACCTGCCTACCTGTCCCCAATTGGAAGTTACAGCTTATTAAATGTGATAAGGTAACCCCAGCGTTATACTATGGGAGAGCTTTCAGTACCAAGACATGTAAAATCTAAAAGTGCATGTCCAACTTTTTAAATACACTGCACCCTACCCTCTGGGCTTTGTAGGGCCTCCCGTAGGGGCGACATATGTATTTAAAAGAAACCTTTGACCCTGGCAAGGATTTATCTTACCAGATCAAAATGTCATTTTAAAATTGCCACACAGGCTGCAATGGCAGGACTGAGACATGTTAGGAAGGGCTACTGAAGCAGGTGGCTCAATCCAAGCTGCAGGCCCACTAATAGTAATTAATTTGCGAGCCCTGAGTACATGTGGTACCACTCTACTTGGGTCTTACAAATAAATTAAAGGTTTAGGTGGAAATGTCAGTATAAAACTGCACTTCAGGTTTAGTGGATGGCAAAATTGGTGCTGCAACTCACTTTTAGCATTTAATTTACATTCCCTGGGTACCTGTATTACCCTGTACTAGGGATGTATAAGTAATGTAAATATACCAATCAGTTGTAGGCCAATTGTGTATGTTTAGAAGGGACACGCAAGCACCTTGAGACTGGTTAGCAGGAGTAAAGTGTACAGAGCCCCCAGAGCTGGTGCAGCAAAGGAAGGTAAAATTCTGTGGTGACCCTGAACAAAGGGGCAGGTGCAACACTTTTATTTCTCCACAAAAGATCTAAAAAGTGGTACAACCAATACAGTATTAGACCATGTGAGGAAATATACAACCAATGCGTATTTCATCCATGCTGGACTTTGTCAAGGTTGACAGAATAGAACTGTTATCATAAAGAGCACCACATATCTTTCCACGGTGAGACAACTCCATCAATAAGCCTCATGTAGATGCACCTACGCCTTCTAGAAAGACAGGTCCAAAGGGGTCCAAGATACACCTCCCCCTGGATCTCCGTGCCATCACCCAAGAACTTCCAATGACCCGAGAGAGCACATAGCAGGTTTTTAAAGGAGGTATTCAACTACTTACTACGTTCTATAATGATGTCCATCATCCTAGATGGGACTCAGTACAGGACATTGTGGACACCAGCATGCTTAGATCACACATGAATACTGGCAACCTGAACATATCATACCTAATATTAGTCCCAATAATTCTGGACTACACAACACCAGCCACATTGTAAAACAAGGTCCTTAACACCATCGCTGCTGATGGTATTCCCCTCCTGTGCTGAGCTATCTGTAAATCCCATTGTTCATGATGAGCTCAGCTCGTCATCAGCACAGCTCAACCGTGCCTCATGACGAGCTGAGCTCGTCATGAGCATCGAAGGGGTTAAATGCATGCTTCACAATTGCAGATTATCCTCCAAGCATGCCACAGAGACTGCTGAAGGAATAATTTCACAAGAACTAGAGCTGACATTCGTAGCTGAAACTAGGCTCAATTAGACGTTTACCCAATTGATGGCTATAGGAGCACCCCCAACTGCTCACTAATATAAAAAGGACAAGGTAAACTGACCAGGTGGTGGGATAGGGGTCGATCACCACAATTCTCTTGGCATCTCCTTCTCGGCAGGACACCTTTCCTCCTGTTAATACATGGGATTTTAACTCTTCTCAGCTTTAAGATAGCTAACCAAATTCCACCTTGTCTACCATCCATTTGGAGATAATCAATTATTCATAGAACAGCTAATAGAAAGCATCACAGCACACTCCCTGCTACACCCCAACACCATTTCTCTAGGGGATTGTAAACTTCACTGGAATGTTGAGGATGACACACAAGTAATTACTCTAAAGGACTCCTGATGAATCACGTTCTCATTTAATCAATGCATGGTGGTCCAAACAAGGGACAACACTGGATCTCATTACAGCCAAAAAGGAGCTCTGAACATAAACTCCATTATTCCAATGGAATGAAATCCACCACCTAATCCTTTTCTACCTCATTCACATAGATCAAAATCCAAAAGCCAGAGCATTAAACCCAACACACTGGATAAGAAATTAGAACTATGTGAACAGCAACACATTTTACTCATACTGCATGAATAACCTCAAACCCCAAAAGGAGATGCGCATGCACACAAGCTTACTGTGCTCTACAACCAAAAAATGATGGACATAATAAATGAATAGCTCCACTGGGTCAAAAATAACAGAGAGATAAAATGTCTCATTTCTGGCACAATCAAAATCACAATGAAGAAAGAAGGAACTAAGACTGGAAGAAAGAAATTGGAGAAGAGAACCATCCCCTAAATATTTACTTCACCTCAGAAACATTAAAAACTGATATAATGAACAAATTTGGAACACAAATGCATCTTTCTTCAGATCATAACTCGACAGTGCCAAGATTTGTTCAGGCAAAGTCTTCAAATTCATCAAAAAGCAACCAATTGCAAACTTGATAACCATGATTAGGGATTCTTCCAATGAAATATGTGAAGGTTTTGTATCCTTATTTGAAACAAAAAATCAAGAGAATAAAAGTCTCCATCTCAACAGACCCTGCTACGCTCCATAGTGATGCCCAATGGTGCTTTGACTCAACAGAAAAATCCTTAAGCATGAAGTGGAACCCTCATCCCAATCATACTACAAAACCAAAAAGGGTGCTTCATGGAATTAATTCAATCTGCCCAATGAATGAGATATCCAGAGGATCATAACTTACATCAAATCGACCTCACACTTTACTGACCCAATACCCTCATCTCTTATAAAGGATTTCAGTCACATCTTCTTCCCACTTTGGACAATAATCCTCAATACATCTCTTGCACATGGCACAGTCCCTAACTGACTGGAAATTAGGCAAGTGACACCCCTCCCGAAAAAACACAAATACTGACCCGTCAGATCTAAGCAGTGATCCCCATGTAACAAACATCCCTTTCCTGGTGAAAGTACTCAGAAAATGTGTACGTAACCAGCTATGTCAGCACATAGAACAATCAAACCTGTTTAACACATTCCAATCCAGTTCAGATCGATATGCAGTGCAGAAACAGCAATGTGACACATTATGGATGAGACTCAGAATCTTAGCTCAAACCAGCTCCCTCAATCTCATTCTCCTCAACCTTTCTCCAGCATTTGACATGCTCAACCATGCTTGTCTGCTAGAAAGTCTTGAGCCCAGGATGAAGATCATCGGCAATGTACTGAACTGGTTCTCCTCCAATCAAAACAACAGCTCACAACTAATCAAATTGAATAGCTCGAGTTCTAACCATTTATGGATCAGACTGGGAGTACCCCAAGACTCAATCCTCTCTCTCACTCTCTTCAACGTCTCTGTGGAACCACAGACAATGTCCTTGAACAATTGAATCTCGCATACCACATTTATGCAGATGGCATCCAACTTTACTTAAAAATTACCACTCTTACGACTCTGGCTTAACCATAACCACCTCAAATAAAATGCACTGAAGAAGTTATTCCTCCTCTTCTACCCCCACCCAGTTCTAAACTGGTACAAAGTCTCAAACACGTTGATTCCCTCAATTGCAAACCTATGATCATCTAACTATGGATAACCTTAGATAAAAGCTTGAACATGCAAGCTCACATCAGTGCTCTTACATGCAGTGCCCTATTCCAACTAAGTCTCCTTAAGAAGGTGAAACCATTCATTCCACATCTGGATCCCAAGAATATAGTGCAAATCCTGGTTGTGTCCAGACTAGACTATAGAATTGCTGTCCTGATGGGAATACTGAAAACTCACCTTGCACCTCTGAGGGCAACCCTTAATGTAGCAGCAAGGCTGCTGACCAAAGCTAGACACTTTGATCCCATACCTCCCTCTCTCTTATCACTTTATTGGCTCCCCAGCTCTTTCAAGATAGCCTGTCTAGCAGACAAAGTATTAAATACTGGTACCCCTAAATACTTAGTGAACGGTCTCATCATATTGGACAGGAGCAGAGCACTAGACTAAAACCACAAAGATTCGAGAAAAAAGGACATATGATCACACCTTCCAGAGAGCAGCTTCCAGAATTTAAATTCCCTTCTGCCTGAGATTCTGACAAACCCATTGTCAGCAATGTTCAAAAAGGAAGTCAAAGTGATCCTGATGAGCAAATGCCTACCATGCTGAACCTCCCCTCTAGTGTAAGACAACTGTTGCATCAGAAGTTACCACACTTGGAAAGAATGACTGCAGATCCTGTCTCCTGCATGTTACTTTTCCACTCTTACATTCTACCAGGTACGGGGACACATGAATCCTTCCTCTCTCCAATGACCTTGTTCAACATACATAGGTTTCCTGGTCCACTCCTACCTGGTAGTGAAGTAGTGTGGCTCACTGGTTAGAGGCGGCAGACCCGAGAGCAGAGGATGGCCCGGGACCAGGGTTCGATTCCTGGCGCGGCAGGTTTCTGGACCAGGGTCAGCGGACTCGATAATTCTCTCGCCTCGGTGCCCACTCTGATCAGCGATCACACTCGGCAACTCTGGGCATTAGCTTGCCTCATCTTCACTAACGGCCCCACCAGACCGCCGGGGATGCCTGGTCTCACCCTGGAGATACCCATTAAGGGACCATCTCTCAGGGAAGCCAGGAAGGGTTTCGCAGCGGTCGAAGCGCCTTGGGACCCTACGGGTAAGTAGTGCGCTATATAAATGCCAATACATTTACATTTACATTTACCTGCTCCGCAGCCAGAAATATGAAATGGTATTTTACTGGAAGACATACACATACTATGACACATAATGACTCATTTACGTTACCATACCTTTGTCTATGTCACAGTTCTTGCATGTCCAACGCTCTGATATGTTAGTGTGATGTTTGTGTTTTATAAAAACTCTATTGCATAACATAAATGAATAAATATAATCTTTTGATACCATGGGTGGTATTTATGAGTCCTGTTGCTTCACACGTGATGCCAGTGCGACACAACTCAAAAAATCAGATCTATGAAGCCACGCAAGGCTAACTTGTGTGGCCCTAAGTGGCTTCATGAATCTGGAGTAGTGCAAGTAGCTGCATTGCATTACTCTGCCATGAGAAGGCATTCCATGGGTGCTGTGTGGGTGTTCCAGCGTGTTTTAGTTGCATTCCCAAATTTATCAGAACTGGTAAACCTGGGAATGTGCCAAAAAGATACGCTTTCTCAGGGGGGGCATAACAAGGAGAAATATTTATATTTCTTCTCGTTACTTCCTCCTTCTATGTTTGCTGCACTTTGCAGCACACATAGAAAGAGGAATACGCCTCTCAGGATTGTTTTTGTGCAGGGAGGTACTCCTTCCTGCATAAAAGCAATTCTGCATGCAACACAGGCACCCTTGCATCATGGTATGAGGGTGCCTGCATTGGCGCTAGGCAGCCAAAATGACACCAGCACAGTGTCTAGGACAGGAATGCTCCATATTCTTTTAAATAAGGCCCATTCTTGCCCTTTCCATGTGATGCAGAGCATCAAGGTAACTTGCTGTGCTGCACCACTACCTCATAAAAATGCTGCCAAATTTGCAAATCAGACTGCCTACCTTTTCTTTCAACAAATTTGTGCGCAATTTTTAGGGATATGCAACTAGTCGATTCACATCATCCTTCTGAACAGTAAAGTCAATTCCACATCTACTAGAAATGTATAATCATTGTCCAGCCATCAGCATTTGAGAACTGCAGTACTAGAGACAAGATGGCTCACATACTAGTTACACACTGGGTGTAAATCTGAAGAATCAAATTTAGGCTACCAAGTATTCACCTTGGAGTTGCAAAGCTATTGTCAAGTGTTGAAGTTACTCGAAGAGTTTGAAAAGACCTACAACGGTGAGTTAAGTGACAGGTGCTATTGTTATCCCTCTTACAACAAATCTAGGTATTTTGATTTGGATCACTTTTTGTCAAGGAGCCGAACTGGAGTGTAACTTGGACTGATCAGAGTAAACTCCCACAGTTTCTGACAGAAAGGCCGATAAAGTGAGGTATGCAGACCTCGCTCTGTGTAACAAAGTAATGCCTCCTTGAGGCCGGAGTTAAAAAGAGGAAACGCTTACATTTTTCAAACCAACCCACACATTGCATGTGTGCTGTAATGCACAGTAGACATCCAGGGGCTTATTGACAAGCCCCTTGTGCCACCGGTGCATCACTTTTTATATGGGAAAAAGGGACGGACCGATGACGCAAGTTGCTTGTTTATAAGCCCCCATTGTGTAGGAGGCATCAGTTTCTCTAGGTGTAGGAATTTGCACAGAACACACTCACCTTTTCACTTTGTTGTGTGACTGTGCATCGCACACAGACACACAGTAGTGGCTGCTACCAGACCTGGGTGGTGTACAGGAGGTGGGGACTAAGAAAAAATGAAACAATAACACTTATCTGTAATGGCCGGCTGCCGACTCTCCTCTGTCCTCCATCATCTTCCTTCTTCCTGCAGTCCCGGCCAGCAGCAGGAATCACAAGGTCTCCCAAACTCCCCTGAGCCAATCACAAGGCATTGCAGTGCCGCATTTCAGCGATCAGATGGGGAATGGGAGGCTTTGGATCTTTCTCACCAAGCTGTGTAATGCAGATTTCAGGGTGAATACATGACAAATACAGTTTAAAGCACTGTCAGAGTGCTCAACAGAGATACACATATTGTAGTGGGAGCATTTTAAGTATGCAGTCATTTATAAAAATCAGTCCACTACGATTTGGGATAGATGGGCCTTTATTTCGAAGTGAGTTGTGACCAAGCTCTCTCCGTGGTAAAACAGAAGTAATCAATGAGGAAAACAGATTTTAATAGGGGTAACGTTCACTCACCTTTGGCACTTGTCCTGAGCCGCCAGGCAATCCTCAGATAAACGGCTACGATTCTGTGTTTAAGAAAACATCCTCACATACAGTCAACAACATACAGAATTCACGTCTTCACACAATCAACGTAAATAGTCAAGCAAGATACATTTCACAAAAATTGACAGAAAACAGATAAGGGGAGTCAAACAATATGGCTCCGGTCTGTGCATTTCAAAAAAGAGTTTTGAATGGGATTAAGCTATCCCTTTTGACCACTTTGAGAGTGTGTGTGTTCAGATATAGGATGGAGTATTGTCCCAGTGAATGCTTTCTTCTTCTTAGAAAAGTTGATGAAGGAAAAAAAACAGGTCCATCATAGGCACTGTATTTAAACATGGCTCAGGGAGTTCAGCCACCGAGTTGCTAGAGTTCTAGCAATAGTGTAAGAAATAACAAACTGCTATTTTACTCTGGTTGACGAATAGGCCTCATTTTTCTTGCCAGATCCAAATATGAAATCTAATTTGATTGGTAAAGAGGCTAAAATGAATATTGCTCTGTGTTTGTGCTATAAGTACCCAATCTGAGAAGAACTGGAAGCGTTCATTAACAACAATGGTGAGGGGATTTGATGCCGATGTTTTTATAGTATGAGTGAAAAGAGTGAGTGAGATAAGAATATGTATACAGAGAAATGAGCATGGTGAATGATGATTATGTATGATGGGTAGTAACCTGGTTCCTTATTCCCAACCTTCCTGAGCAAAGACATAACAAACTGAGGCTGTCATTTGTTTTATTTTGAACACAGCTGTAAAAATGTAGTGCAGAGGATGCAATTCAGAGTGCGGCACATTAGAATGGTTACAGCAACATAGCATAGTGACCGATTGGCAATCAAGAGTACATAAACGACTGAACATTCCCAACTCTCTGACTCCAATGCTTTAGACATCCACATCAAATTGCCTTCATCTAATCTACCCCTAGGTGTCCCCTTATTCACGGTAGACACGCAAGCCGCCCCATACCTTTTCCCATTTTTGGGGCAACCCCTAATTCAGTACACCACTATTTTGCCCTGCTGGCACCAGTCCATGTCTTTCTCTCATTCATGAATCCTAGGACGGGTTGGGGTGCAAACTGAGGCTGTCCTGTTAACCAAACAGTTTTTGCCCTCCCTAGCCAAAAAACTAAAACTTAAAAAGATATCTTTAAAAGTCGTCTAATACTTAGACTCTGCCATACCACTAATGCATAAAGGAGGGACTTATCCCATACACTTCCTGAATTACCAATCTTATATGTAGAGCTTGTGGTAGATCATAAAAGGGCAAGCTGTGTGTGGGAAGTAAGAATGTGACATGGAAGTCTAGAATTTAAATTCATGAAGATTAATGGCAATCATCCCAATCTTAACAGTTTGACAATGTACCTAACCTGAAGTAAAAAGATCCAAACAGCGATTGTAAGGCAAAATAACATGCATAAGGCCAGATATTATTGTGGTGGAAACACGTTGATGGATCCACACCTGCTGTCCGAATAAACATTGTTCAGCATCTACTGTCCCTTGTGTGCCAGCTATTTCCTGGATTGTAGTAAGAGACTATAAGGATTAATAGGTGTGTGCGGTGGTACTGCAGTGGCCAGACACCAACGGCATCCTGGACCCAGCCAAAATCCGCCATATGAAGCCAAGAAGACGAAATACTGCAGGATTTTATTGAATTGTATTTATTCTTCCCAAAAAATGAAATGTAATTTTAAGGGAGATCTGAATCCAAAACAGAAGTACCAAAATTAGAAGAAAACTAACCCCACCAACCTGGAATCTATAATCAGACATAAAAGTGTGAGGTAAAGTACAAGAAGCAACTTTGAAAATGTTTTGTAACGAGGCCATGGAATCAGAAACCTCCACGTTGCATATGCCCTGATTTAAGGATGAAATCTCAATAGTTATGGGTTGGAAATTAGTTGAAATGGTGAGCCCAATAAATCGGCTAAGATTTTCCATGTTTGGATGTTGCTCTCTTCTAGCTAAAACAAAAATGACAAACACGTGCTCTTGAAGACCCTGTGACCATTGAAGATATAAAACGTTCACTCCCCAAGTTTTCTGATGGGAATAAAACTATGCTTGGATGGAAATGTGTTTACGCTGACGTAATCTTGCAGGCTTCCCATCATGTCATTTTAACCTTGTTATGCAAAATACGAGTGGCTCCTCCATTCAGGCAGAGGGGTGTCGCCCGCCTGCTGCGAGCACAGCAGGCACACACAGAATAATAATAGAGTCAATACCATTGTATTATTCTGTGTGCCGCTGACCACACTAGTGCAAGTGTGATGGTGGGAGCAGGGCAGACAGATGTCTGCTTATAATAGGATATCTGCTACGAGTGCTCAGTGCGCAGGACAGATTGGACGGTCTGTCATGCGCACTTCAGATCCTGCAATTCCAGTGCCATATAACAGCTGAGGGATTGCAGGCACAGGCCCCAGCCTCAAAATAAGCACTTGGTTAGCCTGCTCCATTCAATCATGGAGATGCTAATACCATAAGAGCAGCTTCACGATTGGTTAGATTTGCATGCAGGAAGTAAACCACCTTCCTTTCATGCTCATCGTCGTCTGTAGAGGAGAAAGGCAACATATTGGTGGGACGTAGTCAGCAGTCATTGCCCAGGACAACCAGAGGTGTAATCATACTTTCGCTAATAAGAATCTCAAGATATTCCTAACGAATAGGAAAATATCTGCAGTAAAGACAAAAAGTAGCCACAATCTCCCAGAGATAGATTTACCCAAAAACGAGCAGGCTCGCCACAACAACCACCCAACTCTCCTCCTTCACGCATGGAGCTAGAAAATCTCAGCTCTCAATCAAACAAGACTTACAAGGCCTTGCAACTCGGTATCAGAGATATGAATACCATTTTACACCTTCGAAAAATATCTTTACAAAATTGAGCTATTTCAGAAATCAGTTCACGAACCCCATAGAAAGCCAAATACTACCCCAATGTCCTTGACAAACAGACTATACCGACCTTGCAATCAAAATAGCTATAATATAGATACTGAGATACAAATCACATTGCTGTCCTATGAGTCATCGCTCAATCTCTCTTCTAAGGTAGACAAACATAAAATTCAGTCAGTCTTAATCAACGCAAATAGAACTTCAAAGGCAAACCACAGAAAACCAAACCTCAACAACCTGAAAAAAGTGACTTTAATTCCTGAAAAGCAAGAATCAATAAGGATCATCCCACAGAAACCTATTTTGTGCCTACTACTTAACTGTCGTTCAGGGAAAAAACGTGCCGCAGACATACCCGACCTCATCTTAAATCAGGAAATCAACATAACTATCCTAACAGAATCATGGCAATCGGAATCATCTTCCCTATAACTGGATCTATTTGTTATGTTATGTTATGTTATCAGTTTTGTAAAGCGCAAACAGCTTCCCCCGCAACGGGGCGTCCCGGCACTGGAACCATAACACAACCAACTGAAACAAGGGGAAGGGAGGGACCTAACAGGGGGAGAAGAGATAGGTTTTAGTTGCTCTGCGGAAAGCTAGGATGTTGTCAATGCATCGAATATTGAGGGGAAGGGAGTTCCATAATTTGGCCCCCAGTAGTTTGAAGGAGCGCCCTCCGATGCGGCAGAACTTAGTGTGGGGTACCATTGCTAGGTGTTGCCCCATGGACCTGAGGTTCCGTTTGGGAGTGTAGGGGGTCAACAGCGAGCGGAGTAGCTCCGGGCCTTCGTTCTTCATGATTTTAAAGGCGAATATGAGGGCCTTGAACTGGATGCGGGCTTCCATGGGTAACCAATGTAATCTGTGAATGGTCGCTCTCGCCGAGCATCTTTTTGGGAGACCTACTATAGCCCTTGCCGCCGAATTTTGTATCCGTTGGAGTCTCTTAACTTCAGTTTTATTAGCTCCTAGCAACAAGACACTCGCGTAGTCCAGTCTGGACAGAATGGTAGATTGTACGATGAGTTGTCGAGTTTTGGAGTCAAAATAGCCTAAGATGGGGGAGAGGCTTCTCAGTAAGCCAATGCAGGTTGCGGCAACTTTTTTTGTGTGCGACTGGAAGCTAAGAGCAGAGTCCAGCCACACTCCGAGGTTTTTAGCTAGAGTCTTTGGGGGGGGGGGTGCTGGGCCCAGTGATTGGGGCCACCAGAGGTCATTCCAGTTGTCACTATTTTTCCCCATTATCAGCACCTCTGTTTTGCCGCCGTTGAGTTGAAGGCAATTAGCCGTCATCCATTTAGCAACGGCAGTCAGACCATTCCTGAATCTAGTGGCATCGGGAGAGGGGGCCTGGTTGAGGCTGATGACCAACTGGGTGTCGTCGGCGTACGACACCATTGTGAGGCCCCATTTCTTGGCAACCTCCGCCAGGGGTTGCATGTATAGGTTAAACAAGGAGGGACTGAGGGCAGAGCCCTGTGGAACTCCTTGTCCTATGTTTTGAGGTTGGGAGATAAACGGAGGGGCAGATACCCTAAACGATCTGTTGGTTAGGAATGATCTAAACCATTGAAGTGCCGAGTCTACGATACCTATGTTTTCAAGGCGTTTCAATAGGATGGCATGGGAGACCGTGTCAAAGGCCGCGCTGAGATCGAGTAATATCAGCGCGGCACTTTTGCCGGAGTCCATAATTTCCCGTAAGCTTTCTGTGGAAGTTAGGAGCGCGGATTCCGTGCTATGGCCCGGTCTGAACCCGTGCTGGGAGGGGTCCAGGATGTTGCTTTTTGCCATGTGCTCACTTAGAATTTTGTTAGCGTGAGCTTCCGCAAGTTTCGCGACCCATGGGAGCAGAGAAACGGGCCGGTAGTTCTCAGGTTTAGCGGGGTCTAGGGAGGGTTTTTTTATGATCGGTGTTACCCAGGCCTGTTTCCAGCAGGTGGGGACCGTAACTGTGGCAAATGAAAGATTAAGGAGTGAGGTCAAGGGTGGGAGGAAGAATTCCAAGGTTTCCAGAAAATGAGTAGGCCTCATCGGATCTGTGGGTGCGCCCGATTTCACCTTTCTACAAAGTTTAGAGAGTTCTTCACCGGAGATGGCGGGTATGCGTGTGAGACTAGAGTCTCCGAGGATGGTAATGGGAGGGTTGATGTCCTCTGGACTATCCTGGGTGAAGGCGTTGTAAATTTTTTTCACTTTATCCGTGAAGAAGATAGCTAGGTCTTCACATTGTTGCGTGGAGGTAATGTGAGAAGCCGGCTTGTTTCCGTTTTGTAGTTTTTGCACGATTTGGAAGATAGTTTTCGTGGGGTTAGGGCTAGCATTTATCTCAGTGGCGTAGAAGGCAGCACGGGCTACCCGGATTGCCTTGTGATACGTTCTGAGAGTGGTCAAATATGCGTTTTTGTCCTCCTGTTTGTACTCCTTTCTCCATTGTCGCTCCATTTTTTTACAGACTTTCCTCATTGTTTTGAGGTTCTCATTGTACCAGGGATTGGAAGGGGTGTTACGCTCTTTAGTCCACTTCGCTGGTATAATGTCGTCCAGTCCCTTGGTAATCCAGTTCTGGAAGGACATATATGATTTTTCAATGTCATCTATATCCTCCAGGTTAGGTCTCCCCAAACTAGCTGCTAGGTCACATTGCTGGAGTTTGTGCCAAGGTCGTTTTAGGCAGGAAGTTGGAGACTTTTTTATGGTGGGATGGTTATTAGGGATGGAGAAGGTTACTAGTGAGTGGTCCGTCCAGGCCATGGGTATAGGATCATCCGCTCTGGCCTCCGAACTACAACTTGTGAGACTAGACAGGCTAAACAAAACAGGTGGAGGCATCGCCTGTATAGATATATCTGATATTGCCATCACAAAAGTACATTCGGACCCGCTTGGGTCATGTGAATACCTGTGTCTGTCCATAACATCCATAGTTAACCAACTCTGCAAACTACATGAGTTTTAACACCCCCTGGCAAAAACACAATGTTTATAGACTAACTGATAGAAATCATCACAGCAAACTCTGCTCCTCAATCCAACCATATTTTCTTAGGAGACTTTAATCTGCACTGGGAAGATTACAATGATACTCAGGTCAATATGCTCAAAGACTTCCTTGAAGACCAATCCTTGGTTCAAGAATACAAGCTACCAACCCACACAAAAGGCTCCACATTAGATTGGATCATCTCCAAAGAAAAAGCTGTTGATACAATCGTGATCATCCCTTTGTGACTGTTCAGATCATCACATTATTACCTTATAAGTAATCCACATAAAAAAGGAAACCATCCTCACAATCTATCAACCCAGACAATGGGTTTGTGACACCAAAGGACTCAATATAGGGAACCTGGTAGCAGGATGTGAGAAAGAACTGCAACCTCCTAATAACTTGGCAGATGTGAGCCAACTCACGGAATACTACAACACCACAATGGCAAAAATAATTGATGACATAGCCCCTTTAACACTCAAAAGAATAACATACAAAGATAGAAACCCTTTGTTTAACATATCCCACAACATAGAAAGACAGTCAATCAGACTAACAAAATGGAATTGGAGACAACACCTGTCCTCACTCCATCTACTACAACTAAGACATGCCAGGAACACCTACAATGAAAGTATTCTAAAATAAAAAAGAGACTTCTTCAGAAGAGAACTGGATAATGCCAAAAACAGACCGAGGAAACTCTTCAAACTGCTAAAAGATCAATCTAACAAATTGGTCAAATCCTCTCTAATAGCACCAAAATCGAACATCAGCTGTGAAGAATTCTCTTCCTTCTTTACAGCTAAAGAAAACTCCCTGGAGATGGAGCTCAAGAATGCAGCAGAGAACCCCTTGATCCAAAAGAGCACTCCTGTTAACTTTAGTCTCAACCAGTTCAGGTAATGTCCATAAAATTTGCTCTATGGTCAGAATTCACGTTATATAACCATAAAAATATTTCCAAAACGCTATTGACCATAAAACCGAACAATCATTTCATTTGATCCTCTACCCTCAAAATACTGGTTACAATACACCACTTTCTCATCCCCTCTTGGACCAAGATTATTAATGCTTCTCTATCGCAAGGCTCATTATCAGACTGCCTAAAAATAGGGCAAGTCATTCCAATCTTAAAAATACCTACTGAGAACCCCTCAGACAGTAACAACTTTCGTCTGGCAACAAACATTCCCTGGCTACCCAAAGTTCTGGGAAAATTTGTTCAACAACAACTGCGCCAACACATTTCTGATTCAAACTTCTAAATGACTCCCAATCAGTGTTCAGACCAAATCACAGTAGTGAAACAGCAATTCTTCACAAAGTGGATGACGCTCTACTTGTTCTAGACTGCAATGAAACCAGTCTCCTAATTCAGTTCGACCATTTGTCTGCATTCAACACGGTAAACCATGTCAAAATACTAGACCATCTGAAGGAAAGGATATGATTAGTTGGCACAGTCCTGGAGTAGTTTAGATCCTTCTTAGAGAACAGATCACAAAGATTTAAGGTGAACCAAACACTATCAGCATCATACCCAAGCCTTACTGGAGTACCACAGGGATCAACACTATCTCCTGCTCTATTTAAATTATATGGAGAACCACTAACAGAACTTTTACAGCAGGCAAACATCTCCTTAGACATGTATGCAGATGACACACAGCTATATATCAGGATTACATAGTTGGAAGGGATCATCATCATTAACCAGGCTTTAAAGAGGACCGTTCATTGGCTAACTAATAATCATCTCAAGCTTAACACGCATAAAACAGAATTTCTTCTGATTTCCCCCCAGGAAAAGCTCTACGAGTATAATGGAATGGACTAAGTTGATCACTGCGCTAAACTGTACTCTACTACACTCAACCAAGTCACTTGGAATTGCGCTAGATATGAAGGTGATCATGCGAACTCACATTAACACAGTGGCAAAAAATGCCCGCTTCCATCTGAGCTATATAACAAAACTGAAACTTTTCATAGCTACATCAGACCTCAAAACAGCAGTCCAGGCATTAGTCATTTTGAGTGTTGAATACTGTTAGAAGGTGGTTCTGACACCAGGGGCCGCTCAGATTTTTCGCTTTTTGAGCCCCTAATTGTTGAGTTTTTTCTGTGGGGGAGCCTCATAATCTGGGACTCACCCACAGGGAACTCATAATGAAGGAGACTGCATTGAGATTTTACTGGTGTCCCCTTGGCTTGACTAGGCCTTTTCGTAGCAGTTGGAGTATGGGGCACCATGCTGGTTACATGCAGACACAGGTGTACATGCGTTTGCACACATGTAGGGGCTGCGCAGGGGAGATTCCTAGTGTGTGCAGTCCAGGAGCAGCTACAGAGTGAATGATGTGGCAGGACTTATGCAGAAGTAGGTGGTGACATGGAATAGGCCTTATACCCTGGGAAGGAACATGCCCGGAAAGGTGAGTGTGTTTTACTGTGTTTTCACTTCATTATTCCCCTATGGGGAATGCGGGCCCATGGCTAAAATGACTTCCACCGGGCCTACAGATTCCAGACACGGCAGTCCCCCAGGTTAACTGGTGGGGAGGTGAGCAACCCAGGGGTGGCCCCTGGTAGTGGGTGGCCCCGAAGGAGGGTAGTTCCAGAGTGATGGTGTGTAGTGGTAGCCCTTAGGTACCCTAGGTGGGCTGGGTAACTGACCCAGTGGAGATCTGATTGGGGGATGTGCTCCCTAGTTTCCAGTTGAAGGGTTATGTGGTGGACAGTGACCAGTCCGGTAGTTCCTGTGGGACTTGAACCCCAGGACCAGGAGCTGGGGGAGGGAACCTGAAGTGGTGGCTGGGGCAATGCCTAGCCGGTAACCAGTCAGGTAGGTCCTGTGGGACTTGCACCCAAAGACCAAGCATGGGGGTGTTCCCCTAGCTTGAGGCAGGAGGTGGACTTCTGTTATGTTATGTTATTTATTTTCTTCTATAGCACACAGCTACTCCGAAGAGCATCCCGGCGCTTTGGCGAAGAGAACTTGATACAGAGTGACAACACAACAACTAAAAACTAAAAGAAAAAGACCAAAAGAAAAACCCTAAGCAGAAAAAAGCCAAGTTTTTAATTCCTTTCTAAAAGCATGAAGGCTATTTGCCCTTCGTAAAAACAAAGGTAGCTCATTCCAGCCCCGCGAAGCCAGATACCGGAAAGCCCGGCCTCCAGTTCTGGAACGCTTGATGACAGGCACAGCCACTTTAGCCAAAGAAGCAGATCGCAGAGCCCTGCTAGGCGGGTATAGAGAGAAGCGTTTCCCGATGTACTTCGGTCCAATACCGTGAAGGGCTTTAAAAACCAAAGTTAGGCTTTTAAATAAGATTCTCTTAGAGATGGGCAGCCAATGCAAAGCTTTGAGTAGCTCGGCAGCACTGGCCCGTCTCGGGAGCCCGAAGATGGCTCGAGCCACAGAATTCTGCACCACTTGCAGGCGGGTCAAAAGATATTTGGGTAGAGCCAAATAGAGGGCGATCGCATAATCCAAATGCGACCCTATTAGAGCCTGCACGATGGTTTTTTTGTGGTGAAGTGACAGCAAAGGAAGGAATTTTCTAAGCATCCTGAGAATGCCGAAACATTTCCCAGAAAGCCCGATGATATGGGGCCTGAAGGATAGGTCACAGTCAATCAGAATTCCAAGATTTTTCGCCTTGACAGAGGCACTGTCCTGGGGAAACATATCCTGTGGCCACCAGGCCTTCCAGCTGGGATCGGGAGTACAGCCAAAAAAAAGCAGCTCCGATTTATCGGAGTTGCATTTAAGGCCATGACACCGGAAACACTCGAAGACAACATCAAGACAGTCTCTAATCCGTATGCCGTCGAAGACCCCACCTCTGTCACATGTGAACAGAAGCTGGGTATCGTCAGCATAGGATATGATCTGGGCGCCAAAGGATTCCGCAACCACCGCCAGAGGGGCCATGAAGATGTTAAACAGCATGGGGGTAAGAATGGTACCCTGGGGTACCTCCACCTCTAGCGGCGGCATATCAGCGGAATAAGGGGGCGCCCAGATCATTTGCCGGCGGCCGGTCGAAAAAGTTTTAAACCAGCTCAACATCGTCCCCCGAAGGCCAATTTCCCAGAGTCTTAAAAGGAGGGCTTCGTGGGGCACGGTGTCGAAAGCCGCCGACAAATGAAGCATAACCAACATGGCCTTACCTCCAGAATCTAACAACTCCCTAATGGCGTCGGTGACCTCGAGAAGGGCAGTCTCCGTGCTAAAATTAGCACGGAAGCCAGATTGAGACATGTGAAGAAGGTCGTTCTCCTCGATAAAATTGGAGATCGACCGATGTACATGCTTCTCGGTTACTTTCGCCAGCGCCGGGAGGAGAGAGATCGGCCTGTAGTTCGCAAGAATAAGAGGGTCAAGGTTTGGCTTTTTGATCAGCGGTAGTATCAAAGCACATTTCCAGGCCTGAGGGACCACACCAGTGGACAGGGAGGAATTAAGAAGTGGGTTCAGTAAGGTGTTAAGCACTGACGCCACTCTCCCCAGACACTTCGCTGGACAAGGGTCCAGCGGCGAACCAGACTTCAATTGGGTCAGAAGGTCAAAAGAAGTAGTGAGGGACATAGGAGGGAATTCACAGAAAGAAGGACCATTGTCATCCAAAGAAGGCAGGGACGACAAATAACTAACGTCCATCGAGGGGCAGGTAGGAGGGAAAGAATCCTGAATGGATTTATTCTTATCAACAAAGAACACAGGTTGGGCCTATCTTCAGTGAAGGGACCCTGTGTTTCGCAAAGGAGTGGTGCAGGCCTAGCCAGGATCTTTAGGGTCCCTGGCTGAGAGTGGTTGTACTACCCTGAAGGCAGGTGGGCCTATCTTCAGGGAAGGGACCCTGCTCTTTAGAAGGGGTAGTACAGGCCATCCAGGGACAATGTAGGTGCCTGGATGGTCTCCCAAGGCGCTGCTGGGAGACCAGGGAGAGCCATGAGAAGTGGGCCTGGGTCTAGCTAACTCGGGGCCAACAGGCTCCCTACGGGCACTCCGGGAGGAGAGCGAGCTGCTCGGAGGGAGGGTGCATAGGCCCCGTTCGCGCAGCAGAGAACAAGGAAGGGGTCTAGGTTCCCGGGGTAGGTTCTGTGTGGAGCTAATGATGGGGGGAATGAGCTGTAGGGGGTCTGACAAGGCACCCTCAGTGTTCCTCACTAGCACTGCCAGTGTGGTAGTGAGGCCGGTCGGAGGTCCTATTTTTGGAGTCAGGCCAGTGGCCAGATGAGCTTTTCCGGGTGGGAAAAGCATGAGTGGCTGTGCTTTCTTTAGGGAAGCCAGTCATCCTGAAAGGGTGGTGGCAGCAAAATGACCTCAGCGGCAGGCTGAGGGTCCAGAGAGGTTGCATCTTTAGGGTGCAAGGATCAAAACGGAGAGAGGGTCCTGGTTGGAACAAACTCTAGAAGGGAGACCAGCTAATGACGTGGGGATGGGATGTAGACCTATCCCAGGAGACCGCATAAGTGCTGAGGCACTGTACCCTTGTTCAGAGAAGGGGTAGGCATAGTGTGGCATGCCCAAGGGCAAAGGTGGGCCTAGTTTAAGACCATGAATGACCTGGAGGTATCTAACCTAGAGCCTGGAGGGTTTTTAGGGTAGTCTGGGATCCCTGTCATGGGTGGAGATTTCATGGATATGAGGCGCAGGTGGTCTGAGGGGATAACTGGTGAGTAAGGAGGGTTCTGGTCAGAACCCCTTATGACTAGTTATCGCTGATTACGGGAAGTGTACCCATGTGGAGTGGCTACTTCTTCCCTGTAGGAATCAGCTGGGTCCGGTTTATGATAGAAGGTGGTTCTGACACTAGGAGTGCCCAGATTTTTTGCTTTTTGAGCCCCTAATTGTTAAGCTTTTACTGTGGGGGAGTCTCATAATCTGGTACTCCCCCACAAGGAACTCATAATGATGGAGACTGTGTGGAGATTTTACTGGTGTCCCCCTGGCTTGACTAGGCCGCTGTGCAGCAGCTGGAGTATGGGGCACTGTGCTGGTTCTGTGCAGACACTGGTGTATATGCGTGTGCACATGTGTAGGGGCTGCGCAGGGGAGATTCCTAGGGTGCACAGTCCAGGAGCAGCTACAGAGTGAATGGTGTGTCAGGACTTATGCAGATGTGGGTGGTGACATGGAATAGGCTTTATACCCAGGGAAGGAACATGCCAGGGAAATTCAGTGTGTTTTACTGTGTTTTGACTTCATTATTCCTCTATGGAGATGTGGGCCCATGGCTAAAATGAATTCCACAAGGCCTACAGATTCCAGACACGCACTAAAGTCCAGTGTAGCGGATGTGAAAATGAGTATTCTACAGAGTCCAAAGTCATATTCGTACTGCTTTTGGGTCGTCCAGAAATGTCATATTTCCCTGAGTCCCTGGCTGGGGTCTGGCCCTGGCAGTTTAGATTAATGACCTTTTTTCCCAGAGTGAAGATCTTCCCTCCAAGGAGAAAAGATAGGTGGAGCTACAAGCTAATCCATCAATTGCTGTCGCTGGGTGTCAGGCACCCGGCTGCACCAAGGAGGGAAGACAGTGAGAGGGGAAAGAATTGGGTTTCAGAGGCCATGTGGAGAGAGACACCGGACGACGCAATTTTGAACAAACCCAGAGGCTGGACAAGAAAGAGGGAGCAAGGGCAGGGAAGTGATATGTCACTGTTTGATAGGACACACAGAGACTTCCTGCCAGCCCACTACTCAACTTTTAAAAAGTACTTGCACAGGAAGAGAAGCTCTCTCTGGGGTGTGGTCTGCTGAGGCGAAAGGTGCTGGAGCCTGTTGCAATGGGCAGTTGGAAGGAGGACACCCCTGACTGCCCCCCAGGCCCTTAACAGTGCCAGAATAAGAACCCAGGACCGGTGCGCAGAAGAAGAGAGGTGCAGGGAGCCAGTGAAGATCACTCCCTGCAGAATGCACCCTCTTCGAGACCCAGAGGGCAAAGGAGAGTGCTCCCAGTGGCTGGGGGTGCCACCAGGAGTAAGAAGACGTGAAAATGGGGCAGATCGGACCCCCTGGGGCTGAGATATGGCTCCCAGAAGGTAGGCAACCTTTGACCCCTTAAAACGATCAACGACAAAGCGCGTGGGGCTCTGCCACCGGTCTCAGAGATGCCCCCGGGGTGGGTCAGGTCCCGGGGGCTCTCCCCCAAAGAAGTAAAGTCGGGGTGCACCGTCGCGCACTCCGTGAAGCTGCCGCCCTGGGGTGCCAGGAGCCCACCCTGGCCCACGCTGAAACCTGCGCGGGGGAGCGCCCAACTTTGGGCCCCGTGTGAGGAGGCGGGTGCAGGAGGCGCCGTCACGCCCCCGGGAAGAAGACGGGAGGCAGGGCCTGGGACCCCCTCCCTGGGCCCCAGCAAGGAGGAGGAGGCCGGGGGAGTGTGCCGCCGCACTCACCCGAGGTCCCGACAGGACTACGGGAGTCCTCGCGTCTTCATGGAGCGGGCAGACCAGAAGGGATCGGCTGGATCCCACGGCAGCACGGAAGAGTGCTGGCCACACAGGGAGCCGGCGGGGCAGCTGGGGGTGGGCTCCCCAGGCTGCCCTCCAACAAAGGAGAACAGCGGGGGTCCCGGGTGGGACCGGAGCCCCCAAGGGAAGACCTTCGGCGGTGCCAGGGGCCCGGGCGGGACCAGGCCCCAGAAAAAAGAAGGAGCGGCCAGTGGTGGGCTCCCTGAGCCGTCTGTGCTCACCTGGGGGTCTGGGTGGGACCGGGCCCCCCACTGAGGCCCCAGAAAGTGCTGAAGAGCCAGCGCAGCTCTCCCCGGCAAAGTGGGAGAGCCGCTCATCTATTATTCAGCAGCAGAAGCTGGAAGCGCCCCATAATGCCTTGCAAGGCATGGGGAATGGATCGTTTTTGGTGTTTTGGTGGCCCCCAGAGGAGAGGGGTCACCCTTGATTGTGAATAGGTGTTGGGGAGCTGCTGGAGAAGCGCAGTCTCGCCCCCAGTACAAAGCTAAGTCCCACCATAAGTTTCTTGAGGCTTTAAAAAGAATAACCCCTCAACGCTCGGGGAAGATTGCATCACCTCCTAGGCTGGAATTTTTGTTCTACAGCTGGGGGTTCATTGAAAAGTACATCAAAGATTGAAGGGCTGAGTTGGAGATGTTTAGAGAAGGGCATCTCCTGGAAGCGAAATGGTGTAATGACATTGAAATGCATTTACTAATGGTTATTTCTTTTAGAGGGACTTAATTTCACCGTTTGTAAGGTGATGTCATAAGCAAAGTGGATTTAAGTGGCTAGACACTCCTGCTAGGGTGTCTGACTGTATTTACTTAAACCTGTGATTTTATCTGTGATGCCTTTCGGGGTTTTAATTGCAATGCATTCTAATGATATCCAAATGTTATGAGTACTGTCACTCTAAAGGGATGCTTAAACATGTATTCTTCCTGCTGCGCTTAGGTGAAGAACCCAGACTGTTAACCCTTAAGATATAGAGGTCCCTACCTTATGGTCAGTAGGAAATGCTCGGTCAGGGTTGTGTGTCACCAAGGCAGAGTTACCTATTTTAAATGCTGGTTGAAGTACTGGGGTGCGTCGCCACTGGGATGGTGCCAGTGCGCAGGGCCCTTGCTCCAGGTTAAGATCCACTAACTGCATTGGAGGCAAGATGATCTTCAAACATGGAAGTGGTGGTATGAGCCCCGCTCCCCCTTTCGGGAGGAGTGGAAATGTTATGCAATGTCACAAAGTAATTCCAACAGCTTATGTATATTTGTAAATTGGTGAATAGTATTGAGTAGTGTGTGTGTTTAATAAATGTACTCTTACTTTTATAAAGCAAAGTATAGACTGGACAATCAATTATTGAGTGTTACTTCTGCACACTTGCAAATGGTGATTACTAGCCCACACCACCTCCCTTGAGAAGCCTCAGACTGCTCTGCAACGCTACCCTCTGAGAGTCAGGCGCTACAATTGGGTGTTTGGTTCCCAGTGAAGGACAAATGTAGTCATGTTATTTGTGCAGGTCTAACAGATGCTGCCTCATTTTCCAACAAGTACAAATGCACAACTTTATCAGGACTACCCAAGATTTGAACAGCCCCGCTAAAAGCTTGTCTCGATGCAGCCACAAAACTTATAACAGGCTCCAGAAAGTTTAAGCACATCACCCCATATCTGAAAGAGCTTAATTGGCTATCTTATGAAGCAGGAATCCAACTAAGATGGATTGTTTTACACACAAAGCGCTACATTACAAAACACCACTATACCTAGCCCAGAAAATCACATTATCAGGAGGCAGCAGATTCTCTCAGAGCAATGGAGGTCTCTTACTGAAACCTGCCCTCTTCCTAAAGAAGAGAACTTATGACACAGCATTTTCTGGTGGAGCACCAAGAATTTGGAACTCACTCCCTCCGAGCTGTAGAAGAATCTCTTCCACTTGTTTTTAAAAAAAGAAGCTAAGACCTTCATTAATATCAAATTCCTTCCATAATTACAGTAGACCAGACACTGTTAGGATACTTTCCTGTTCACGTACTATGATAATACAAATCGATATCTAGTACTTGTTAGGACAGAAATGTATTTTTTTATAAGCACAAATGTATCACTCTCAAATTGATTTACGCTTGTTACTTTTGCTTAAAGGTCGTTTCAAACCTACTGTCGAACGTTTAAGGCAATGTAAATGTGAGGCGTTCTGAATCCCTAATTGGGTCATGTCCGCGCTAAATAAAACACTGAATAAATAAAATGGAGATTCTGCATGACCTCATTTAACACTGTCCGCTGCACATAAATGGCCTCTCAATTCTTCCCCTCTTTAGGTTCACTGCATTTATCTAGACACGTACACCCTTTAGGAAGCTTGAAAACAGAAGCACCATCTCTACTTCGATAGTCTACAGCAACAGTCTGGTCAATCATGTGTTGCTCTACGTCCACGAAGGGCAGGGTTACAGGAGCCTGCTCTATCTCAAACAACAGGGAAAGAGCGATACGGGATGAAGAAACCTTGCAGTGGTGACACCTTTTTAGTGTGGCTGCGATGCTCCATTCTTGCAGATCCCAATTAGATACAGCAAATGTCACTTGCATTAAACGGCCTAATGCTTCATGCAATAAACGGTTTCCACGGTGGAGATGTCTAGACCCTCAAAAAATCTTGTGAGGCTGCCAACATGCCTAAGTCAGGCATAAAAAGTGTACTCTAAGGCCCAATGACGCATTAAGCTTCCATAATCCCCCACTAAATTAGGGGGAGGCGGCCATGACAAAACTCCTTCAAAAAATCCCCAACCAGTCTATAGGGAAACAAAAGTATAGGGCACACACATTCTGGATTCTGACCGATGGTAAAATATTTTTAACTACATGAGTATAAGTCAGTCAATCCAAATGCCTCACTATGATGGTACACTGCACAAGCTACAGGAAGGACATAAACAAAAATACAGGTTGTGACCATAAATAAGCAAGTGATTGAAGCTAGCTGAGTGAATTAAGACATGAGGAAAAATAAGGCGGAGGAAAAGCTTGAACAGAAATATCTGGGAAGCAGAAAAGCAGCCAGCCATCTACAACAAAGCTGTGTTTATGGTTACCATATGTCACTAAAGGAAAACAGTTGACGTTATCCATTTAATTTTACAAATCGTTACTTTAAGGAGTGATAGTCCGATAAACATGAAGTGCGAAGAACATAAGTCCCTAGTTGCACTGATCCAGTATAAAAACAAAAGCTACGAATCTATTGTGGTACTCTGGGACGAAGTGATTTGAACGAGAAAAATTGTGTTTTCAATCATTTTACATTTATCGCAGCCATCTCCAATCATTCCGGAGGACGAAACCATTTACCGTGTGCAGTCTTCTTTTGCCCATGTGGATCTGATTTTTCCTGTTTCCCTTTGTAATATTTGAAAATTGTGAACTGCAATTCCTCTAGTCTGAAAAGAAACACTTACAATGTTTGACGAATCGCTCATTGATTTTGCTTTAACAAACCCCTGCATTGCACCAGAAATCATACTTTTGAACACAAAAATTTATTGTAGAATAAACAGATTTTCATATTATTACAGTGACTCGTGCTGTACACCCCTTTAAAAATGCCTTTTGGTGGATCACTGAATTTAATTTCCTTTTTCTTTTTATCAGCAATGGACATTTACATAAATCCTAGATGTTGTTTTGTTCCTCTAAGCCAGTGCTTCTCAAACTTTTTAGGCTCACGACCCAATTTTCAGAGCGACAAACCTTTACAAGCCAGCTACCTAGATATTGATCTGCCCATAAAAGTGGCAGATGGTGAACTGCATCGGAGTCTCGAGCTGGAACAAATTTCAGAGTGGGGTACTGGCTTGTGGCCTCTGTTAGCTAAAATCACAAGCATTCTGAAAAACCTTGAGGTTGATACCTGTGATTTTAGCAAATTTGAGAAATCTCTTCTGTGTATAGGGTAATGTGGTATCCTCTAACGAAATGCTGTCTCAGAATGTTGGGCCACATTCTAGGTCCAGTGAGGTAGGTGATGGTTGTGAAGTTTTGAACCTGGCAGTTGAGTCAGGATCCTGTAACTGGTGGAAGTGAGGTGCTCCTAATAAAGAACCAACATACTTATCTCTGGATGGCCTGATCTTTACAGTTGCAACGACTAATAATACCACTGAATGTGCACTATGGATTCTCAGGATCTGGTTGGAGCAATATTTGTTTTAGCGTCAGCAGCATCTAGCACCTAGCAGTAAAACATTTCATTTTCATTTTGTGACCAGTGTTTCTACAGTGGGATATTGAGCATGTGATGTGCTGGGCAGCTTAAGGATCTGTGTTGATAAGCGCTGTGAATTCAGGGTCTTCTTAAGGATCTGAAGTGTTGAGCACTGGGATCGCTGTGCCTTTTATCGGAGGAAAATCATTATTGAAGTATTCCCATAGACTACAATGGTGCATCAAAGTGGAGATGGCTGTCTCTAACCTCTATGAGCAGTTTGAGCATGTAAACTTTATCACAAGGTCCTTATAAGGGTTCCATGTTTAAATATCGATTATGAAAATATAGATGAAAAAAATATAGATGTAAAAATATCGATTACAAAAATATCGACTCCCTATATTTAAACAGGTAAGTATAATAATATTGACTCAAAAATATAGATGTAAAAAATATAGATGTAAAAAATATCGACTTTAAAAAATAACAACTTAAATTAAATTAATTAAATAATATTAATATTATTAACATAATAAATTTAATGTAATATAAATTTTAACTAATTATAACAAATAAATGTAATGTAATAAATATAAACACAAACAAATATGTACATATACATATATTTACTTAAATACATTTTATTGACTATTATCTTTATTTAATTTATAAACTTTTTTAATTATATAGAAATAAAATAAACACATATAAATAATTTTAAATAAAATATTGTATATTTAATTAACACATTCAACTATTTAAAAAAACAATACATACATTTAATAACAAAATAAAAACATTGGTAGTTAAAACGGTGGATAGAGAAGGGGGTAACATTTCCTATTCCCTCTCCAGTGAGTGCAACAGTAGGGAAAGCGCTGGATAGCGTAGGGGTAAAAGTTACCATTCCTACTCCAGTGAGTGCAACAGTAGGGAAAGCGTTGGATAGCGCAGGGGTAAACATTACTATTCCCACTCCAGTGAGTGCAACAGTAGGGAAAGCGCTGGATAGCATAGGGGTAAAAATTACTATTCCCACTCCAGTGAGTGCAACAGTAGGGAAAGCGATGGATCCCAAAACAATAAAAAACAAAAACATCAACATTTTTATTTTTTTATTTTTTTAAAATAATGCAACACTTTATTTTTAGAGATGCAAACAAGTAATATCTAAAAACGTAAGATGTTTTCAAATAAAACTGCAGTCTGTTGATGAAAAGCTGAGATACTGGGATGTACATCAAGCAGAATCTAAAGTAATTTTGTATAATCTTTACTAATTTGTTATATGTAGTTCTGAGGGATGATGTTAAGTAGACCGGTTTAGTGCTGCAGTAGAAATTTGTTATGTAATTCACATGTTTGTATTACTGAGTTCATTCATTGCAATGTTTATCTTCAGAGTATTCCATATTAAAATCTTGCATTTGGGGTGAGAAATGTTCACAAGTAGCATTAATAGAGGTAAGTTATTAGTAATAGTTTTGTTGACAGTTGCGACAATGATTAAACATTTAATTTTCCAATATTAACATAATTAATATATAAATGTAAATATATTATTATTAACAAAGATAGTTAAAACACATTATTTAACACTATAAAATCCACAACAAACACCTGCAATTAATTACACAATTAAATTTAATAATTAATACAAATGAACGTATTAATATTTATTACATAATCAATAAATAAATATTTACTTACCACCTTTCACACCATTTACACATATAAACACATAGGGGCCCATTAGGATGGCGGGCGGATTGCCTCCGCCCGGGTAGCGGTGGCCACCGCCACCCTGGCGGAGGCAATCCGCCTGCCATCCTTCCCTGCATTCCCCCCCGCCATATTACGATGGCGGAGGGGACTCAGCGGTCGGAAACACCGCCGGCCTGTTTTCCGCCCCGGTCGCCTAGAGGCCGGGGCGGAAAGCCTGTAACATGGTGGCGGTGTCTTGTAGACACCGCCCGCCATATTACAATGTGCATTACACAGTGGCATGCGGAGTCTCTGTCTCCGTGGCATACGGAGACTCCCTGCAGGGCCCCCCTGCGGGCCCCCTGGGAGTCCGTGGCTTGGGGGGTGCACATGGGGGGTACCTATGGTTCCCCCCGCATGTCAGAGTGCAACATGGCAGGCACCGCGCAGTGCCTGTCGTGTTGCGCGTTGCCAAGCAAAACGTGCACTTTTACCATTGCGGCGGGCGGAGATTCCTGCTCCGCCCGCCGCAATGGTAGACATACAGGATGCGCCCGCCTGTGTGGCGGGCGCATCCTAATACATATGTCGGGACCCCCGCACTGTTAGCAGGCGGTCCTCTTCTCCGTTAGGGTGGCGGGCGGGCAAAGCCCGCCCGCCATCCTAATGGACCCCTGAAACACACACCTAAAATTAATTAAACATTTACAATTAATAATGACTAATTAATTAATGGTAATTAATGTTAAAGTATTTAATAATTAATCAATAAAACATTTTTATTACTAACCACCATTCACACAATTTACACATATAAACGCCACAACACACACCTAAAATTAATTAAACAATTAACCTAATTATTTATTAATGGACTAATAGAAATTAATTAACTACTAATTATTAAACTATTATTAATTAATCAATTAACACATTAATTATTCAATACATTTTATAAAATTAAATTACTTCCCACCCTATTCCCCTATAAACACACGATCCACTACGGAACTAATAACGCAGAATTAAACTTAAAATAAATTAATAACTAGTAAAACACTAAAACATATACTAAAATGACAAACAATTCTCATTAAAAACACTAAAATACATAAAATTAATAATAAATCGATATTTTTGTAAACTATATTTCTGTAAATGATATTTATTACAAAGATATTTACGTAATCGATATTACCTACTTGTCAGTCGATATTCTTGTCAATTATATTTTTGTTGTCCATATTTCTTCCCCACAATATTTTTGTGGCGATATTTCTGTCCTATGATATTTTTGCGGCAATATTCATACTCTGCACCCCTTATAAGCATTGTATGCTAAGTAAACTGCATACACCTTGGTTTCCCAGGTCCAAAGTGGGCAATCTAGCCGCCAGACCATATCCTCTCACTACTTGAAAGTGCATTGTGTGCGTGATTGCTGCAAATTGACGTACATAAACTGTATATGCTGAGGAAACATTGCTGCCTCTAATTTCAAAGCGCAGGAGGCATGTGCTGACTGTAAACTCTATGAGGCCTGGTGTTATCAAGATCATTGTTCTCAGTTATCGTGTTTGCTGCATTTGTAACAAAGCTAGTGCTGTGTGGGGTGTGCGTGTGCTGAGCTAGCCAAGGGCTGAGTCATTTGAGTGCTTACCACAGGTCGATCAGGAAACAGTTTTCAAATTGCTTTGCATTTTAAGTTGCGCTTGTGCGGAGAATACCGGTGTGGGCTTACCTGAGGTTAGCCATTCGGCTGCTAGACTTTCTTCAGGCCATATCTCTGCCACATTACTTCAGGGTTCCCGGAGAGCTGTTGCATTGTGCCCGCCCTGTCACATGATCCTGTTGAATGGAACTGGACGGCACAGAGGTCATAAAGTAGTGATTCATCTGTGTATACTACATTTGGAAAGTTCTTCCATTTTTTATGGAATTTGCTCCTCACTGTCATGTGATTCTGCAAGGGAAAGCTAGTATACTAACCGTTCAGTATTATCTCTACTTGTGCAATTTTGAGTTTTGTTTATTGTGACATTTTGCCTCAAAACTACTGAACTCCTGAATAAATTGGTGTTTTTTTAGTTAGTGTGCATTATTTGTGTTCTTCACAAGTTTTAGCAATGCTGAACATTGTGCTTCCTCCTTTTTCCTGGCCTCAGAAGGAGAGCCACCATAAAATGGCTCAACTGGAAAAAACCTTTGTGCGTTATGCAAAAGTGTGTGGGTCAAATCTCATTCCAGAAAGGTAAACCTCTTTTCTAAAGCATTTGCTTAGATGTGAGGGGCAAGAGATTTTTGAATATTTGCCAGACCTGGAAGGGGATGATGAGGAGGATGTTCTTTATGAATTTGAAACCTGCATAAGAAAAACAGATTTGCACTTCTTTACCAAGGTTAGCACAGTACTAGAAAGGTACCATTTTGAAATGAGAGACCAGAACAGTGGGGAGGTTCGAGGAAAATATAACCAGCCTGAGGAAACCAGTCTCATCTTGTAAATTTGGGGCAACAGTGAGGAATACATAAGAGATCAATTTATGTTGCCCTGTCACTCTGACAAGACAAGACAAGAATTACGGTTAAATGATGATCCTACTTTGAACAAAGTAATTACAATTGCTAAACACGTGGAACATTTTATGGCCTGTGTGGAAGAACTGGAGAGGAACAATAAATCCAATATCTGCAAAGTAGGAGTAAAGGAAGTGTAAGAAAAAAACAAAACTATGCAAATGTCAGTGACACAATTTAATGGAGTGTGTTACAGGAGTGGTTCTCCTGGGCATGTGGCCTCATTCAAGAGGTGTCCAGCTCTTAATGTTGTGTGGAAAATGTGTGCAAAGAAAAAACATTTTGACAAATGCTGCCGTTCAAAAAAACGATCTGGTAAGATAATTGGAGTATGTTGAAGTCCCTGTTGGGATAGAGTGTGATGATGGTTGTATTCATGTACCCTCAAAGAGAATGTGGGACTATATTGATGACCAGGATGCTAAAGTAATAGTGTGTGAATATTTGAATGTCCATGCCCCCACAGAGATGGTATCTGATCATAGTGTTACCCAGATTCCCACATGAATAATGTGTGATTATAGTCATGTTCAAGTCTCCATAGAGATACAGTGTAAATATAGTGATACTCAAGTCCCCGCAAGGAAAGTGTGTGATTATAGTGTTACCCTGGTCCCCACATAGATAGTGTGTGACTATATACCCAGTTCCCCATAGAGATAGTGTGTAAATATAGTCATGTTCAAGTCCCCTTCGAGATATTGTGTGATTATAGTGACCTCAAGTCCCGCAATGATAATGTTTAATTATAGTGTTACCCAGGTCCACATATAGATAGTGTGTGAATATAGGGAAACCTAGGTCCCCACATTAATAGTGTGTTATTATAGTCATCATCAAGCCCCCATAGGGATAGTGCGTGATTATAGTGATGTTCAAGTCCCCGCAATGGTAGTAATTGATTTATAGTGTTACTCAGGCCCCTACATAGATAGTGTGTGAGTATAGGGAAACCCAGATCCCCACACAGATAGTGTGGTATTATAGTCATGTTCAAGTCTCCATCGAGACAGTGTGTGAATATTGTGATGTTCAAGTGTCACAATGATAGTGTGTGATTATAGTGTTACCCAGGTCCCCACTTAGATAGTGTATGACTATAGGGATACTCAGGTCCAAACAGAGATCATGTGTTATTATAGTGATGTTCAAGTCCATGCAGTGATAGTGTGTGATTATAATCGTATTGAAACCTCAGAGATACTGTGTGATGGCACTTTTGTCAACATCCTACATGCATAGTATGTGATTACATTTATGTTGAAAACTCCACACCGATAGTATTAGTCTGGTGACTTAGAGAACTAAAGCATGCACAATTCATCTGTGTGTGACCTCACACTCACATCTTTGAATCTAAATACCTTAGTTCTCATTCTCTTTTCTAGTCATCACCTTGTGAAAAAGTCTCCATAAATATTTTTTTTCAATTTCAACAAACTCCTTATGTTGATTCTTTCTAAGTCTATTGGTTTATTACATTGGTTTATTACACTGGAGAAGTAGTTTCAGGGACTTGCACATCGTTTAGTTTTGTAACTAGAAATAGAGAATGTAAAGGCCTCTCCTTGCAAAGCTCTACCTTCTCTCAAATATTTTATGTACTCTTAGTGCTTATATCTAGCTACCCAGGCCACCTTCCATAAACACCTATTCATATATGCATATATAAACCTTGTTTCCCAAATGTGAAACATTTATTGTGTTTGGGAGCACAACGTTTGTAAGTAGTACATACAACCTGTTTTCCTGGACATAGGTATTTGTCACTTTGTGCAAGAGTATGGAAAATTGCATTGGCAGTTGTGCAAATACCTTTTAATATAGGAACAGACACATCCACATAATATGTCCATGTTAAATATGGGAAACTTCTTCAAAGTTGAAAAATCCATTTGGGAATCCATTTGTTTTTATTTTGGGTGTAAGACAGGACTTCTTGAATACAACTTGCGAAGTTGCGATGTTACTGCACAAAAGTAGGGAAAGTTATTGTGGCAGTGGTGGAACTGTAATATTTACGAATAAACGCATATTCTCAAAATGTGCCAATGTTAAATACAGTGGTCTTTGACACCGTTGACGATTCTGTTCTTTGAAAGCCAAATCATATAGATTAGTCTTACAAAATAGGTTCCTGAAATCAACAAATAGGCTTTTTTCGCTATTTTGGGGTAGCGCACATGTTTTATGTAATCATTTGTTCTAGAATATAGACAATTTGATAGTCATGCAACAGCTTTTTCATGGGGAATGTGTCCCTGGTAAGGACAGGATTCCTTCACACAGTTAAAAAAAACCTCTTCAGGTTTGAGCATTTTGAATGTAGGGAATTAAATTATTTTTTTAGAATTGGACTGGTGGCCTCCTTGTGCCAGAGTGGAGAAATTCACTTTGACAGTTGTGCAACTACATTTTTTATGGAAAAACATGCATTCTAAAAATAAGCAAATGTTGAATATAACAACCTTTTGCAAGGCTGAAATATTGTTTGAGTTTAGGACCACAGATTTTGAACAGCGGTCTTACAAAGGAATTTCTTGAATTGTGCTAGGCTACCCTTAATGGAAAAGCAGACAAAGTCACACTGGCAGGAACACAATTGTCTTTTTTTATTGAAAAAGTTACATTATTGAAATGTGTCCATATTAATTATAGAGATGTTTTACAAAATGTATAAAACCTTTTTATTGTAGCCCAAATTGTGTCCTTATTAAATAGACTTTCTATTATTTTCTGCAATGTGGATATAGTCCTGTAGGCAAGGTTTAGGGCACAATAGGTATGTCAGATGATATTCTGACAATAATACACTTGTACCATGGGGAAACAGCCCAAACCATGTACTCAGATCAACATATGGCTGAACAAAGCAGACATAACCACAGATATTGAAATAACGCATATGCCTTTGCAGGGTTTAGACGTCTGTGGTAGTGCGCGCTGGCAGAGGACATCTGGGCGGAGGGTCAGAAGTGAGCTGGTGTGTAGGCGTTCTGGGCAGAGGGTCAGAAGTGAGCTGGTGAGTACGATTTTGTTTTGACTAGGAGGCAGTTATTAGGGTGAGGGGCTTAATAGTTTGGACGGGGATATTTTTTGAACTGGGGGTTGGGGTAGTTTTGTGGGCTGCGGGTGGGGCATTAATCGTTTTGTTGGCTGGAGGGTGGTTCGGGGTAGTTTTGTGGGTCGGGACGTCTTCTGGGCTGGGGTGGGGTGGGGTAGTTTTGGGCTCAGAGCGGGGGGCTGGGATGTTTTTCAATAACGGGTCAAGGTTTCAGGGTTTAGGGCAGGGGGGTCAGAGCTGCTTTTCAACACTAGGGGGATGATTTTAGAGCTCAGGTTTGGGGGCCTGGGTATTTTTTAGGTCTGGGGTCAAGGATTTAAGGCTCAAGGGAGGGGGTTAAGGCTCAGGATGGGGGGGCAAGGGTGTGGTTTATGTGTGGGATCAAGGATTTAGGGTTCAGGTTGGGGTGGGAGTTCTGAGTAGATTTTAAAGGCTTAGGCTGGGTTTTGCAAGCTCAGTGCACAGGGGGGATGAGGTGGGATTTGTTTTTAGGGCTGGGGTCCGCTTTTAGGAGTTAGGGCAGGGCTTTTGGCTTTTTTAAGGGCTGGGGTAAGGGTAGAATTCGGGGGAGGTGACTGGGGGGATCACTGACATAGTATCGTCGACCACAATATCGAGGTGAAAAAATATCGGCGATATAATATTGACTACCATTATGTCCACATCCAATACTTATTTAAGAACCTACAAAAATATCGACTACTAATTATCGAATATAATAAATATCGACAACAATAATATCGAAAGACAAAATATAGAATAAACAAATATCGTGTATTAAAAATTTAAACAGGACACAACAAAAATATCGAAACTAAGAATATAGATAACTGTAATATCGACAAAAATGGAATATCGACTCAATAAAATATAGCGAAAAAGTTTTAAATACTATCCAACTATATATTTTAAATATATAATACACGCCACAAAAGATATAATACAAACATTAAAGCATTTTTTCCACACGTACAATAAAATTATAACTTTTTTACATTTATCATCCAAACATTGCAGTGATTTAATAAATAAACATGATACTTTTCACAAATATGGGCAAATTATTATAGCATACATTTTATAAATAAGAAAAACAAACCTGGTTTATTTCAAAACTATTAATTAAATAGCATTTCCACAACACCAAACATCGCAATAAAATTTAAAAAAATTCAAAACAACCAATGAAAAGCTCCCATTTTTAAATCATCCAATCAAATGAAGTAACTGATCAAATACACAGTATAAAAAGATTACTTTGCTACTGCTATTTCCTGCTTCTAACTCTAAAGAAAGAAGAAGGTGACACTCTGACCAACTGTTTCCTGAGAAAACTACTTTTCCAGAGAAGACTCTAACAGAAATGATTAAAGTAAGTTAAACTAATTTTTAATGAAAACTAAAGTAGTAGGCTAAAAGTGTAACTATTTCTCTAAACAGTTTAAATAACATTTATTTTTTACCTTTTACATTTCTTCTACAGACATCTCCAAAACACAGCAATAAAAGAAGAACTGACTATAAACAACTAAATCCTCATTGTAAGTATTTTTAAATGTTCTCTAACCCACCAACTGCATTAATTGAACCCAAATATCAAATACAATTTTTATCTTTATTCTATCAGATTTTTTGAAGACATCCAAAAAATTACTCCTGTAAAGCTAAAGACTACACAAAATAAAATTGTAAGTATATTTGGTAAATTATTTAAAATCGCTAAAATTCTAACTACAAGACAGCTTTCCCCTAGAAACCGCTCAAAATGTAATAAAATAATAGATTATCTAATCACTTTCATTTTCTACCAACAGAAAGATAAGAAGGAAATACAAGAAAAAGCTTGAAAAAAACCTTCTCAACATTTCAAATTACAACAAAGAACAAACGTAAGTATAACCATAGAAATATGAATGCATATAAAACATATATAGCAGTATTTAAACTTAAAATATATTTCTTTCTAACCTTTCCTAGCACTACAAATAGAAACATGACTGAAGGTGCTGAGTTTGGTTTGTCGCAGAAAAACAAGCTTTTACTATGTTACATGGGGTATGTTTATACCCAAGAAAAACAGTCAGGACGCAAAGTATTTTGGAAATGTAGCAAATACTACTCTAATAAATGTTATGGTAGGGCTCCAACAGAAGAAGCTAATGTACTATCTACCAAGGAACACAATCCCCCCCCTATTATAACTGAAATTGGGGTTATGGATGCCCTTGAAAGCATAAAAGAAGCAAGTACAGGGACTGACAAACCAACAACCCAACCTAACCCTCAAATGTTAGAAGAAGTAGTTATTCCCCCGCAACAAAGTATAACACATAATAAGGAACCATTCTTACTATTTGACAACGAATGCCCTACAAACTGAATTATAATGTTTGGTACTGCTAACAATCTAAGAATATTACAAGACTGCCAACATTGGATGATGGATGGGACTTTGAAAACATGTCCTAAAACCATTTTACCAACTCCACAGCATACATGGATTGTATCATAATTCAAACATCCCATTTATTTACTGCTTGTTGCCCAACAAACAACAAAATACTTACACAGAAGTCCTAAACACTATAAAACAGGGAACAAATAAATAATTTCCACAGAAAATAATTATTGATTTCGAACTAGCTATGATCAATAGTATATTAAAAACGTTTCCACACACAGCAATACAAGGTTGCTATTATCATTTTAATCAAAGCATTTGGAGACATCTCCAAAAATCAACTTTAAGCGTACAACATGCTACAGACAGCATCTTTGCATACCAAATTAAAAAATTAATAGCCCTATCATATGTGCCTGTTACAGACATAGCAGAACATTATAACATCCTAATCAATAGCCTATATTACAAAACAAATGAGGAAAAACTAGCACCACTCCTAGACTACTTTGAGGATACATAGGCGGGAAGACTACATAGATCGGGACACAAACGCCAACCTAAATTTCACATAGCTTGGTGGAATGTATATTTAAGTACACAGAATCAAGAAGCTAAACCTAATAACAGAGTCGAAAGATGGCAAAATGCATTTCAAGCTACTACTAGCAGAGGAAAGCCCACTGTCCAAAAACTAATAGAAGCTTTACAGAAAGAACAGAGATACCAAGAGCTACGTATACAACAATCAGTAACCCAAATAGGACCTAAACTAACTAAACAAACAAAACAAATGTTTAGACTACTCCAAAGCCAAGTCACCCTATATCCTTCTACAAGAGGCCTAGGCTATCTATCCTTAATAGCCAAAAGCTTACTGTGAATTATCTACACATAAATAGCAATACTCTCATTTATGTAATAAAATTGCGATAAGTAGCATAACATTTTTATATCATTATAAATATTCCATAATTGTCTAACATATTTATGTACAAAAAAAAGATTTGTAGACAATTAAACAATATTTGATATGATATAAAATATAACAATAATAATAACAATCACATTTCCCACCCAAATCAAAATTTAATTAAATTACTTACAAATCATGTTGCTGAAGAATACGTAATCCAACCACTTGCAATCCGTGTACTCCACTGGTAATCCATTATAAATCCAATTTGTGAACCCTCAAAAACCCGTAAACTACTTAAAATAGGAAAAAACGCTCCATGAAATCCCGGAAAAAAAGTATGGTAACTTTATTAATTAAAGTACCATACACACACTTTTGTAAAAAAAAAAAACGCATGGTCTTCTCCCAATCCAAATTGATACCCTTAAAAACCCGAAAAATAGTCAAAAAGTATAAAAATCCCTCCATGAAACCACAAAAAAAGGAGAGAGAGTATAAAAACAATACTTTAATAAAGTAATACAATCTCTTCTCCCAAAAAAAAACGCATCCTTCTCCGGAATGAAATGGTGAAATCCCGGAACCTCTAAAAAATATCGACAACAAAACCACCCACACAAAGACCCGAAACATTTCCAAATATACATAAACATTACTGTAAAACATTAAAAGACACATATTTTTCCATCAAACTCTGAAAATACACTAGTCCTCAAACACTCACAACACCTCCGCAAAAGCCAAGTAACACCTAAAACATACCAAAGCCACAACTAAACATACAGAGTAACACTACACACCTCCAAAATACACTCAAACACTACTACTCTAGAACATATAATAGTTAAAATTCGTCTTATCTTTCGCAACCCGACGCTGCATCCAACCGCAAGCTTCTCCAGTCCTGAATGAAGCAAAATAACCTTACGCGGTAAAAAAATAGTCCCATTTCAACATATTAAATACAATGTTCTAAGTAAAATTAAAATACACTACTAGACTTATCATTTTATACAATTTTTTCTACCACTTATAAAAATAATCTTACAATAAATATCCTTAGCAAATTATTAATAAATAATAACGTATTATTATTTATTATTAATACTTAATGCAATATATTTACATTGTAATAATTACATATGATGAATAATACTTCTGTTTATATATTATTTATATTTATGATTTATTTTTAAACTTACTATACAAATACGTAACATTTGTAAATGAATAATAATAATAAATAGTAACAATTATTTATTCTTAATATTAATCCTTTTTATGTCTATATATTGTAATTAAATACAAATCCGAATTTACACTTCAGTGATTATGTTCAAAATATGTTTATGTTATTTTTTTAAATATGTAATAATTATTTTACATTTGTAAATTAATAATAATAATTAATATAATATATTATTTATTAATATTATTAATTGTATGTATGTATGTAAATAATTTACAAATACATATCAAACATTGTATGCAACTGTATTAATGATTTACTATTTTATATTGTATTCAATTTTTTTTAATTTAAAAGCTTAGTATATACTTAATGATAATTAATTACAAATATTAATTATTTTTAACAACATTGTATTTAATATGTATAAATGATATACAAAATATATTTAGCATGTAAATGTAGCAAATATATACTTACCTGTTTATAATTTTCTGTTCATGTAAATATTCGAAATATTTAAATAATACTATTAATATATTATTTATTACCATTATTAATTAAATATTTAATGACAATTGAAAAAAATGTTTATTAAAAAGAATAAAAAGTTAAAAATTGTTAACAAACTTAATAACAATTCTGAAACAACATTACATATAATTTTTGAATAAAACTGTTAAAAACTTTATTTTTACGAAATGTAAAACATTTATGTATATAAATAAATGTAATGTAATACTTTCAATTTACCTATTTGTTTATAAATAAAGCGTACTTAGGGGCCGATTAGGATTGCGGTAAATCCGCATTCTCCGGGCCGGCAGAAGCCACCGCCGGCCCGGAGGATGCGGATTCACCGCTGCGGTGTCAGAAACCCCCCCCCCCCCGCCAGATTAGGATGGCAGGAGGGTCGGGAAGACCGTCCGCAGCTTTTCTGCTGCGGTCCCACCATGGTAAAGCTCTAATATGGTGGCGGTGTCTGTCAGACACCGCCAAACATATTAGGATTAGCCTTGGGACATGCCTTTCCGCGGCAGCAATGCCGCCACAAAAAGGCATACGGTCTTTTCTTTAGGGTCCCGTTGCGGGACCCAGGGTGAAGGTGGGGTGTGGGTGACCATGGGGGGTACCTATGGTACCCCCTGCATTTGCTTGCACATAGCTGCAGCCACCCGCTTTGTGCATGCAAATGCACTGCATGCAGTTTTAACATTGCAGTGGGTGCTGTTTTAAGCAGCACCTGCCGCAATGTTAAAAATAGAGGATGTGACCGCCAGGGGGGCGGTCACATCCTAATTCGCACGGAGGGACCGCCGCTGCCCCTGGGGACGATCCCTCCACCTCTGGTGTGGCAGACGGACGCAGGTCCGTCCACCATCATAATGACCCCCATAATTTTTATACTGTACTGTACATATTACAAATACAATCTGTCAATAAAAATTTTCAAAAACTGCATGTCTAATATTTTTACTAATAATAATAAAATATTATATTTAAATTGTGATTATTATAATAATATTTATATATTTACATCTACCTTTTTCTATTAATAATATTTATTCTACAATTATAATACTACATCATATTTTTGTTACATTACTTTTCTGATTTAACTTTCTAACATATATAACTTACTATGCCCACTCTAATCTAATAACAGTTAATTAAGTTGCTGGACAGTGACCCAATATATTTTACTATTCCAACTCCAGTCAAATGAAAAACAGGGAAGTAGCTGGACACTAACCATATACAATTTACTATTCCAACTCCATCCAAGTGAAAAACAGGGAAGGTGGTGGCCACTGACCATATACAATTTATTATTCCAACTCCAGTCAGATTAAACTCAGGGAAGGTGCTGGACTGTGACCCAATATAATTTACTATTCCAACTCCAGTCATATGAAATACAAGGAAGGTGCTGGACAGTGACCCAATATAATTTAATATTCAAACTCCAGTCAGGTGAAAAACAGGGAAGGTGCTGGACACTAACTATATACAATTTACTATTCCAACTCCAGTCAGATGAAACTCAGGGAAGGTGCTGGACAGTGACCGAATATAATTTACTATTCCAACTCCAGTCAGATGAAATACAAGGAAGGTGCTGGACAGTGACCCAATACAATTGACTATTTCAACTCCAGTCAGGTGAAAAACAGGGAAAGTGGTGGACACTGACCATATACAATTTACTATTCCAACTCCAGTCAGGTGAAAGTCAGGGAAGGTGCTGGACAGTGACCCAATATAATTTACTATTCCAACTCCAGGAAGGTGAAAAACAAGCAAAGTGCTGGACACTAACCATATACAATTTACTATTCCAACTCCAGTCAGGTGAAAAACAGGGAAGGCGGTGGACACTGACCATATAGAATTTACTATTCAAACTTCAGTAAGAATAAATTCTGAGAAGGTGCTGGATAATAATCATATTTACTTTATTTATCCGAATACCATAAATTTATATAAAAATTAAAGTATTTACATCTCACTCTATATCTAATAATCCATATTAAACAAACCTCACATTCATATATTATGTTATTTAATTCTAAATTTATATAAAATGTATTAACATTCCTAAATATTTATAAATATTTTTATAAAACAATTAATTATTTTGCAATTTTGAATAAATATTATACATTTTTATAAATATTTTTCAAATTCCTAAAAAGAGTTTATAATTATACATTTTTTGGGACTTAATTTACATTTTTTTAAATTCTTTATAACAATTTTATTTTTTTTGCAATATTTTAAATGTTTTAAATTCTCTATAAATTTAAATGATTTTAATATTAAATATATATTCTAAAGCTCAATAATCACCATTAAAGACTATTAACCCCATACATTTTTTTTTTTTTTTTAAATTGTAAATTTAAATTACAAATTTTTATTTTGCATAATAAAATATTAAAAATTCTTTTAATTTTTTAAAAAACTTTATTTAAAACACTCCCCAACCTTATCCCCTAATAACCCAACATACCGCTCTTAAAATAACATAATACATTTTTTAAAATACTAAATTATTTTATTTTTAAATAAACTTTTTTTAAAATACTCCCCACCCTTATCCCCTAATAACTAACATCCCGCTCCTAAAATTTTAAATACTTTTAGTAAATTGTAGAAAAAAAATTATGTTTATTTTCTTAGATTTTCTAAAAATGTTAATTTTTTTATTTCAATTATTTAATAATTATTTTAAAACACTCCCCACCCTTATCCCCTATTAACCCAACATCCTGTCACTAAAAATAAACATAAAATACACAACTAAAATAATTATTACTTTTAACATATTATAATTTAATTTTTTTACACATTCTACAATATTAACACTTTATTTTTTTTTCATTATTAACATTATATATATTTTTCGATATTTTTTCCTGTCGAAATTTGTTTTTCGATATTAATTTCATTCTATATATATTATTTCGATATTTTTAACTACACTAACAATTCGATATTAACACTACACAATAATTTTGAATCGATATTTTTTACTTCGATATTTACTTAATGTAAACTATAACGATATTTTTAACATCGATATTATGTCTTTCGATATTTCTCTACCAACGATATTTTTGACTCAATATTTAGTCCATTCGATATTTTGAATTCGATATTATGCCCAGTTACCGACTGGGGTTTAGGACTCAGGGTTTGGGCTAGAGCATAATCTTAACCACACAGTTAGGACTCAGGGCGGAGGCTAGGGCATAATCTTAACCACTCATGCATGGTTAGGGAATTCATGGCTCTGACATACAACTGTACGATGCCCTATAAGTCAAAAAGCAAGAAGGTGATCTCTGTTGTTTGACCCGTTTAATTCTAAAGCACTCTTAAAGTGTTCTATTTAATACTATTCATGTTATTGGGATTGGAAATATGTTGTAATAGTCCCTGCAACCTTCACTATAGCCAACTACTTACATGATTAACTATACATCACATGCCAAATCAGGAAGCTATAACTCACCTCCAGGTTAAGATGGGAATGCATTATTCCATATTTCTGGGATGTGATTCATAAAACTCACACCAGGAAGGTATGCTAAACTATAAAATGAATCCTTCTATTTAAAATGAAAAATAGAGGAAAAGTTGAGAATAATATTAAGAAAAATATACCAAGTCAGATATCACCAGCCCATTGTACCACAAGACATTGTTACAGGACTGAGGGCCAGATGTAAGTAATTTGATTTTTCCGATTCTTAAATACCGACTCATATTGACTCGGCATTTCAGAATCTGAAATTGTTATGTAGGTCAAAAATCGGTAAACTTTATTGATTCGGAATCTGAAATCGGTATTTACCGAATCGGTAATTTCCGAATCTGTAAATTCCGAATTGGTAACACCCATTCATTCCACTGCGCCTCCTGGCCCATAGGAATGAATGTGTTTTACCGATTCGGAATTTACCGAATCGGAAATTACCTATTCGGTAAATACCGAATCGGAAATTTGAACCTGACAAACATGTGAGCCTGTGAACCAATCAGAAACACCAACCACACCCAAAAACAAAGCTACAGTGGAATCAACAAATCAGAATCAAGCTCCCCTCCCCAGTACCTGGGAGTGGCCACCCCATGCCGGTGCAGAAACTCAACTGTCAGGAGAGGAGGACAGACAGAGGAGAAGGCTTCCCTGAGCTAACCTGAACAGCACAATGGAGACCCAGGTTGGACAGAGGGATGCAGCAGAGCGCAGGAGGAAACTGAAATTCAGCCCTGCAGAACTGCAGGTGCTGGTTGAAGAAGTGGTGAAACACTACCAAAAATCTTTGGCAAACAGTCTCTGCATGTTGCAGAGTCTATCAAGCGCACTACCTGGATTGATATCCAAGCAAAGGTAAATGCCATCGGGGTCACCCACCGGGAAATTGACGATTTAAAAAAAAGATGGTATGACCTTCGTATTATCACCAAAAAGAAACTAGCTGCCCACAGAAAAGAAGCTGCAGCAACAGGGGGAGGCAGAAACCGAGCACCACGACTCACTGACATTAATGAGCTTGTGGAATCCACCCTAGAGCTGGAAAGCATCCATGGCATTGGGGACACTGACAGCACCGCCAGAGCTGCAAAGAAACAAGCTAAGATGCATGGACATTATCATTAACCCATTTCCCTGTTCCCCTTCCCCACTCTGTGTGCCTACATCACACTCCAGAACAGGTTTTACTAATGCCCAGCAATGCGCCATGGGAGACGTAGTCATAGGCAGATAAAGCTATGCAGTCAGCATACCATACAGCAAGGGATGCAACACACTAGTAGCAGAAGCAAATGAGGAGCGGGCAAATGTGTGATAGTAGTGTGATTTAATCAAGACACACAGGTGAACTACTCCACTGACACAATGTCCATGTCTGTCTACAGGAGAGTCACAGCACAGCAATGGATAGGGATAAGAGGATAGAAGAAGCTGGTCCCAGCACAGTTCAACGAGGGAAGAACACTGAGCAGGCAGCCAAGACACCTGAGCAAACAACCACACCACAGCCTCAGTCTCCTCTTTTGTTTGGGACTCAGGAGTCAGTAGCAGCAGCACAGTCCCCCACACCAACAAAACCGTCACCTGTACAGGAAAGGGCAAGGTGGCTTGATGTGCCCCCTCCCCGCATTCTAGAAACATCTGAGGAGGAAGAGAAGGAGGGTGACATGGCAAGCAATCCACCAGAGTCAGCCAATGCTGAGCAGCAGCCCACTCCAAGAGCTGTGTGGGCCAGTGTCCGAGGACGAAGGGCACGGGAGAGAGCTGAAGGGCAGTACGGTCAGGGGGCCTTCTGCGGTCTGGAGGCCACCATGGTCAAGGTCCAGCGCCTGCAGGCAAAGGCAATGATGGGTGTTCAGAGGCAGGCGCGCACCATTAACAAAAAGCTGGATAACATTGACAAGGGCATAGGAAACATTTCGGACAGCATGCAGTCACTGGCAAATGGCATGACAGACATGATCCAGTGCATGACTGTCCTGTGCGACAAATTGGACAGGGACCACTTGGAGAGGCGCAAGGCTCATGTGGATGTGCGCCAGCAGACCAAAGTAATAAACCGCTTTGCAACTGCAACCTCCCTGCTGTGCAGACGGTCAGTAGCAATGCAGGATGCTATTGTGCAGTGCTGCACCAATTTATGGGGATGGGCAGAGTGACCTCTGCCATGGAGCTGATGCTTACACAACAGACAGCCACTAGAGACGACACATGTGTGGTTGAAAGTGAAGAATCCACCAGCAGGAGTGGCGCAAGCACTCCTGTCCCGGAAATAAGCAGGAGCGGCAGGCGTCAATCCACAGAGCCAGGCAACACCGAAAGCCGTGAAACACAGCCACATCAGTCCCACCCTGTAATCCGTGGACGGAAACATTAACTATGCCCTCCACCCAAAGGACAGGTCACGGTGGGGTTAACTGTGACCACCCAGTCATGGACATTGATATTTTGTGTTACCATTGTGTGGTATTATTGCAATGGCATAGTGAAAATTAAACTAAACTAAACTCAGAATCTTAGCCTGTCTGTGTCTCATTATGCACTCAGAAAAATTGCTGTGTGATCTCTGCCCATCTTAGTCTCTCATCTGTAGCTGGTGATGCTACTGTAGCATAGGGCTCTGCCTGTTCTGTGTCATCATCAATGTCCTCATGATGTGTGATCTCCACCTCTGTGCCTTCCTTGGTGGCAATATTGTGTAACATGGCACAGGTCGCAATGATTTTGCAGCAAGGGATTGGAGTGAACTGGCGTGCCACCCCACTCTTGTGGAGGCCGCCAAACCTGCTCTTGAGGAGTCCAAATGTGCACTCCACAACTTTGCGTGTAGATCTGTGAGCCACATTGTAACGCCTTTCATTCCTGGTGGATGGGTTGAGGTAGGGGGTGAGCACTATCGCCTAGGGGGGAGAAAGATTGGCATTAGTTGCATTATCATGATACATTCATCTACTGTGACTGTCAGGGTGTGTCAATGTCATTTACCTAGCAGGTATCCGTTCCCAAAATCTCTGGCAACTGGGCGTGTGTATATCCCACTATTCTGGAATATGTATGAATCATGGATACTCCCAGGGAATTTTGCCACGATGTCTGTGATGATGTTACCAGCGTTGCATATGACCTGCACATTGATGGAGTGCGTCGACTTCCGGGTCCGGTCTATGTGTTCTGTGGCTGCAGGTGGGCAGAGTGGTATGTGTGTGCCAAATATGCAGCCAATCACGTGAGGGAACTGTACCAGTTGATAGAAATCAGTCTCGGTCTTTGCAAGTTCCGCAGGTATGTCAGGGAATGAAATATAATGCTCCATCCTCTGCATCATGGCGTCAAGGAACCTCCGGAAGAAATGGGACAGGCAGCTCGGGAAACACACTACCTACTGCAGCTATCACACTTGGGTAACTCCCAGAGGCAAGCAGGTGTAGGCTGCACAGCACATGCACATGGGGTGGGATGGCGTGCACCCTTGGAGTTGGGTGCTCCAGGAGTGGATGTAGGTCCCTGATCAGGTTCAGAATGGTTTGGGGATGTAGCCTGTACCTTTGGAGTATTTCCGGATCTGTCAGTTGGTAAAGTGTTATCCTCTGCCTGTACACTTGTTCCTCCCTTAGCCATTCCCTCTCTCCTGCTGCCTGTAGTCTTTGCCGCCTTGCAATGATGTAGAAAGCCGCCATTCTAGTTACACTGTTTTATAGCCTGCACCTGGTTACCACCTGCATTCACTCCATGGTAAATACCGACTCCTAAATACCGAATTTCCTTAAATCCGGTATTTTTCGGGTTTCCTACATCTCCATGCCCATTATTTTACCATTTCTTATTTACCGATTCGGTAATTAAGAATTCGGTAAATATGAATTTGGAATATTCCGCATCGGTAAAATACCGACTCATATTTTCCGATTTGGAATAATACGACTCATATTTTCCGATTCGGAAAAAATTACACTCCTACATCTCATTTCCTGGATACCGGTCGGTAACGGCTGAAATTACAGAATTTTGGCCGTTACCGACATGTATTTGCCGACCTACATCTGGTCCTGAATGCTTTCTCTGTGGTATTGTTAAGGTACAAGATTACCATTTAAAGAGAGGATCCATACAAACATCTGTAATTAATGTATATGTTTGAGGCAAAAAGGCAGATTGTGATTAGTTTCATAGAATGTTTTCAGATCTTTGAAGGCTGCAGACGATCCTATAAGAACCTGTCCTATTCTAACACTTTGATTTAATCATGTTGGTGACTACTTATTTATTAAGTGTTCTAGTATTTTTTTATGCAACAATTTGGTTTGCATTAAGGCCATTTTAGTTAAGGTTGTTGGATCCAAGCATTCCAAACATTTAGGTCTGGGTAATTATTGGGGAAAATTAGACAAACATTGAAACAAAAGTGTTAGACATAGTTCCTATATGAGTCATGGATCTTGGTATGTATTCTGTTTAGCTTACTGGGTGAACTGGTTTCATATTTTAATATTGTTTTCATAATGTTAATATATAATGTATTAGAATGTTTGAGTTATCAATGTATAATAATGGTTACATTTGTTGGTTATCCTTTCTATATTCAACGTACATGATCTCAATGCTGTATTTCAAATGTCAAAATATTTTTGGGGAAAGTCAAATACTTTTTTGCATTACTTTTCTGTGTTGATTAAGATTGCACTAACATGATATTTTTTAGGTATCTCAGTATATGTCATATATAATGCAGTTTATTTGCAAAACCTTGGTTTACTGAGTTTAAGCATGTTGATATTTTCTTTACACAGGCCATCTCGGATACATTTATTTTCAACTGACCACATTTGGTACCATGTGGAACAATTGAAAGATCAAGACAGTTGTGCTTAGTGATGGAAAGATAAGTGGTGGCGATATCCTTTCATCGTTATGGAAAAATAATTTATTTTAGCTTGATTGTTTCATTGCCAGGCTGTCGGTTTCCAAACAAACATGGAGTGAGACAGGGGAAATTGTCTCAGGAACAGTCCTGAATGTGCTTTTGATAAGTTAAAACAAAATGTTATTGTTTTGTTTTTTAAGAAGGGGGTGACTCAAAGGACTAATTGGGAGGTAACAAAGTGCTCCTCCTGATAGGTGCATCAACATGAAGCAGTGTGTGTTGAAAATTATATTTTAAAAAATGTGCGAAGTAAGGCAGTTCAGTTTGTCTAACGTGTAGATGTGCTTCTGAGGTTTCACTTTCTGATCCAAAAGTGTTGGGCGTCAGAGACAAAACAAGTATCATCACCTGGTTAGGAGAGGTCCCCCTGAGCACAGCTTTAGGACCCATCAAAAAGGTAGTAAACAAGTTCATGCACTGAATTGTAGTACAGTTTTGATTCTTCCTCTTGGTGAGGTACCTAATGATTTTTATTTACACAGATTTTAGATCGTCATGCAAAGCAAATCAAAGGAAATAGTGTCCGACATTGTATGAAGGGGAAAGCATGAAAAAGAGCCTCAGATCAAGGAAAGATAGTGCACAACCTTATATCTTGTGAATTATTCAAGATTGATCATGACCCGTGTAATGGTGCACTAAAAGTCTACAGAAAACGATACGAGTGATGTGAAACGATGAAGAGGGGTGGATTGGAACCTGAAATAAAAGGGTGAAGCAAAGTTTGATTCATGCAAACCTATGCGTGAAACGTAAAGTGTAAGGAGATGTTTGACCAAATATCAGGGGTGAAAACAAGCTAATATAGACATGCAACACCAAAAACGAACCAAGAAACGGTTTATACTGAAATGCGGTGAAACAAACGCGGCAGCATGAGGTTGACTCGAGGTGAGATTAGAGCTAGGGCTCCGGGTGGTTGTCTCAAGTGTGAATCAACTGGTTACGAAAGTGACTAGAATGCGGTACACACACACGAATGCGAGAAGCTAAACAGCAAAAATGTGAACACATCTATTGATGCTGGATATGAATGAAGATCTAAAATATGTGTAAATAAAACCATTGAGTACCTCGCCAACTCTCAATAAACCATAGAAATTATCCTGTTATAGTTAGTTCAGCTAACTATAACTCGCACCCCCGAAATGCACTGCGATGGCGTCACAAATTACATCAATCATGACGTGGTCAGTGACATCACTGATGACATCTCAAATGACATCACTGATGACATCACAGATGACATACTCCACGTCAAAATCTGATGCACCTCCTCACATTCTAATGTAACTACCATTTTGTAGGTGACCACCAGTGACCCTCAGGATTCAAGGGGACTTAATTCCCCAATTTACAATGCACCAGGGGGTGCATTTGCACACTTGGTATGTCAGGCCCCGCCCCCTCCATGCACCACTGTGCAAATGCAGCACTTTGTATGTTGTAAATTGGGGGATTAATTTCCCTTGAGTCCTGAGGGTCCCTGGGGGCCAACTAGCCCACCAGGTACCTACAGTATACGCCAGGGAGCTGCATTGCAGAGACGTGTTCAGAGGTCACGCCCCTTTTTACACCTCTCTGCAACGCAGCTCCCTGGTGCACACTGGAGGTACCTGGTGGGCTAGTTGGCTTGCTTGGTCCCCGAGGTGGCTGGGAAGGAAAGAATATGGTATGGTGCATGGCTGGGTGAATGATGAAGCAAGGATGGGTGGAAGGAGAACAGCCTGGGTGGGTGAAACAGAAACTGTATGTGTGCATATACTTTGAATGGATGGATGCCTGGATCATGGTACTATCTGACTCTTAGATAGCATATCTGCATCTAGAGAGAGTAGACGGTCACTGGATGAACTAAGTGTTACTTTGAAGAGCATGTAACACCGCACCTGCACGTCCGTTCCAGTGTAGGAAAGGCAAGGAAAAGAAGTTGTAATTTTGTCCAAATATTACCATGAATAGTAGCAGTAGTTTGTATTGCAACTGCAAGTACAGCATATATCCGGTTATTACGGTGCACACCTCCTACCTCTCTTAATAAGTATAGTTTAGTAGTAGTACGTCTTTCATGTATAGGTGTATCACTGTTCACTCAATAAAAAGCAAAGCACCTAAAGTCATCCCATATGTAATCAAATACATCCCTTGTGAAGTGATAGATAATCAGATTATTTAGCTTCTTCATTTTCCTTTTCTAGTACTCATTTGCACTGTAGGGTGAAAGTTAAATTAATTAAGCAGTAGCCCTTTTAACAGAGTATTCTCAGTGCCACCCGTAATAGAAAAGTAAGAGCTTCACCACCTGCATGTACTGGACCGGTACAGTAACGCAAGTCTGTCTCACTCATCATGGTGTGCGTCTGTTTTTCTCGGGTGCAAGTTCGCTGCGCTGGCATTATGCCGGCTTGCATAAGATAACGTACCAATTTTCCTAAACAAGAGAGAAGAAGAAGAATAAGACTGGTGTACAGTCATAGTCGACTGTAATGGAAGTCCATAGTGCTCATAGAATTTGTTCCTTAAACTCCCACTAATGTTAGAGCAAGGATGAAGAAGTGGGAGGTTAGATAGATACTGGCCTCAATAGGTATGTACTGTGCTTTCAAGTTGCTAGTTGTACTGTGACACACTTTGTGTTAATCTTAAGGAGCATTGGTTACAGACTATGTCTTTCTTTCTTCATATAGTTGCTCCTTCCAAATCAAACAAACCAACAAGGAAGGAGCTGGCTCGAATGGCCCGGCAACGGAGGTTGGATGCCACTGTCGTTGAATATCGGCGGCTGGTGGCCCTGGAGGAGGAGGACACGCAGTCTACTGGTACATTCCCAGGGACAGCTGCATCCTCCTCCGTGCCCCGATGGGCTGCCAGCCAGCGCAGTGCTCCAGCGGTACGGAGCCGGGCTACCAAAGCCAACCGCCACTGCCGAGCAGCAAAGACAGCAGCTGCCCCCCACAGGAGTTGCAAGGCTTGCCAGCACCGCTTATGCCTCAGAGTGTCCTACCTGGAGCAGAAGGTCCTAACATATAAGATCTTGGTGGAGGGCCTCCGCTCCGACCATGCCACCCTCCGCAAGGAGTATGATGCCCTGGCCGCTAAAGTGAACAGCATCCTGCCGTAGTGTCCCTTGCCCCTTTTTTAGAGACTTTTGGGGGGTGGGAATTGGGAGTTGGGTTTTTTTTGGGACTTTTGAAGGACAATCGTTGGGGTTAGGTAGGGTCTTGCGGGAGATTATTTTGTTAGGGCTACACAAATATACTTTTTGAAACTTTATCTGAGCATACCTGTTTTTTACTGCTTTTGAGTCTGGTGGGTGGGGTTTTAACAGTAAGTTTGTTTTCCTGAAACTTAAGTCTGTGTCATTTTCTTCCTTTAAGTGTAAATGGCTAAATGTTTTCAACACTAAGTGCCTCTCACATGGGAGTAAGTGAATTCAAGAGTCCTAGGACTTTAGTAGTACTACCATCAATCTCTCGTCTCTCCTAATACTTCATTATACTACCGCCCACCAAACGCTTATCTTACCTGTAATTTGTGTTTGAAAGTAGGGCTAGGCCCAGGGCTGGCTCCACGGGAAATGGCGATTAAGGTTGGCAATCCTGGGCGGATGAAATGTCCTCATTGCGGTGGTACTAGTGGTGTGACACAGTGGCAGTTGCATGCCTATGGAAAAAAAGAAAATGAAACCTGCTTTGTCCTTACTGGAGCATTACAACGGTACGATAGAGAATATAGCAAGTGACAGTACACTAGAACAGTGCCACAATGTAGCCTAACAAATGGTAAAGTATTGAAAGTATAACTAGTGTACTTGCGTTGAATTTCTTTGACATTGGCTACTACTACAAGAAATAGTACTGAAGCTGAGTAAGTCTAGAATATATCCTCGGATTTCTTCACCAGCCTGTTGCTATGACCTTATCCTCCCCAGCAAGTGTGTGGAATTATTGCTGTCATTTAGTCACACATCAATCAAAACCACACAGCCTGGGGGAGAAGGGTTTGGGTTTGGAAAATGGATGGGAATGGGGGTTTCTTTTTGGGTAAGTTTTGTTGAGAGAGGAAAAAAAAGCACAGCATGGGCAAACAATAATTGAAGATAAAGAAATCTTTGGGTACAAAGCTAACCATAAATCGTTTAAGTGACATAAAGGAAGTGCATGCACTACTGCATGCATTGTTACTGAAAAGTAAATAGTACTTTCGGCAACCGTGAATGACAGAATGCGACAGTACAGGGCTGCAGCGTTTTCACTTGCCTATCTCTGTACTCAGAGAAACACTTCTTACATTAAATTAGGTTTAACAAATAGCTGAAGTAAAACCTATAGAAAGGCTGTAGGGATCAATTTAGAAGCAGTGAGAGATCCAAGAAATGCAGAGTCACACTCCTAGAAGTTCACAGCAATAACATTACTTAAAAAATAATTTGAAAACAATGGATACTGTATCTGTATGTTGTTGTAGTTGTCCTGTTGAATTTGGTAAGTAAGTTGCACGCATTAACTATTCCTCTTATTAGCGGCACTCCTCCATTCCAGCTGACGTTTCGTCCATCAATGTTGGTGACCAGAGGACACCCTGTCCACTGCCTGCCTGGCGGATGCTGAATTGCGGCTCACTAATGTGAAGCCTGACTTCATCCTTTTTTTCCCATTGCACAGACTGAAACCCGGCCTGTAATTATTTATGGAAAACAGGATAGCCCACCAGGTACCTACAGGAGCGATATTAGAACACCACTGATAAATAAATATAAGGTAGGTACGCTGTGTAGTGCAAAAAGTCACACTTTGAGTTTCCTAATAGACAGTACAATATTTTTGAAAGTGCGTACTCTGTCTGAGTCTCCTTTTGAAGGATAAATAAGTATGGGCAAATTAATTTAGCGGATCTTTCCCCTCAAGCTAGGTGTACTGTAAACTGTGTTTTAGAACAAAATTAGACCTTCCCAGCAGTGCTCCCACCCAGACCCTTACTAAAGCCAGTCGCAAAAATGTAGAAGACCCCCAATCAGATCTCAAAAAACGAAGCCTAGTAGAAAACTGGTGACAAAACGTACTTTGAAAGTAAAAGTAGTCCCAAATACCCCCTTACCCACCGTGGATTGTATTCAAACCACTTGCAAGCAAGCAAAAGTATCCATACCCAGCATCGCTCCAAGACTTGCAAACCCCCCCACAAACAGCCCCCCACTAAAACACATGCAATACAAATACTGCTAACCCTAACGAGCCCTAAGTTAAGAATAGTGGCAAACGCTTTCTTTAACTATGCCAAATCCCCCCTTTCCCACCATGGATTTTCTTCAAATCACTTGTACCCAAAATTACACATTCCCACGAGTGTTCTAAGACCCCAGAAATCAGTTGAAAAAATCTAGGACACCCCGAAACACATGCAATCCTGCTGCTAGGGCTAACCCTAACGAACCCTAAGTTACAAAAAGTGCCAAAAGGCTTTTCCTCATGGATTTTGTCCAAGCCACTTCTATCCGGTATTAGACCTTCCCAGCAATGCCCCAAGACCCGCCAACCCACCCGCAAAAAAGCACAACACCCCCAAACAGCCAAAAAGGAAAATCTCATACTTACAATATTTATCGGCCTTCGGTCAAAACGCGCTGTGCAGCTAGGTCATAACTCCCGTTTTCCACCACGGATTTCCTGAAAAGCAAATGCAATCAAAATTAGACTGTCCCAGCAGTGCTCCCAGACCCCAAAATTCACCCACAAACAGCCGGAACCCCCCCAAAGAGCACCTCAAAGGCAAGCAAGTCAGCAAAAACGCAAAAAAATGTTCGCCTCCGATTTGGTCCAAACCACTTTTATCCGGTATTAGAGCTTCCCAGCAATGGCCCCAGAGCCGTCAACCCAGGCAAAAACTAGTAGAAGACCCCCAAACAGCCAAAAAGCAAAAGTACAAAAATGGGGACTCAGTCATTTTCATGGCAATCTCCAAAATCACTCCGGGCGCGCTCTGCAGCTAGGCCCTAACTCCCCTCTGCCACCATGGATTTGCTTCAAACCTCTTGCAATCAAAAGTATCAATAGCCAGCAGTGCTCCCAGACCCAGAAACCCACCCACAAACACCAGGAAGCCCCCCAAACAGGCCCCCGAAAACGCTACATTGAGCGAAATGTCAGAAATAGCAAAAACTTTTTCCTCATGGATTTTGTCCAAACCACTTCTATCCGGTATTAGACCTTCCCAGCAATGCCCCAAGACCTGCCAACCCACCCGCAAAAAAGCACACCCCCAAACAGCCAAAAAGGAAAATCTCATACTTACAATATTTATCGGCCTTCGGTCCAAACGCGCTGTGCAGCTAGGTCATAACTCCTGTTTTCCACCACGGATTTCCTGAAAAGCAAATGCAATCAAAATTAGACTGTCCCAGCTGTGCTCCCAGACCCCAAAACTCACCCACAAACACCCGGAACCCCCCAAAGAGCACCTCAAAGGCAAGCAAGTCAGTAAAAACGCAAAAAAAATGTCGCCTCCGATTTGGTCCAAACCACTTTTATCCGGTATTAGAGCTTCCCAGCAATGCCCCAAGACCCGCCAACTCACCCGCAAAGAAGTAGAACACCCCCACAATTGCAGAGTCTTTCTTCATTGAGCTTAATCCAGCCCTCTGCTTTGAGGGAAATAGGAGTCTGGAGGAGGAGGATAGAGGAGCATGTTCTTGTGAACTTGTAAACCTGAGGAATGCAGACTGCGGCACCTTGAAATCAATAAGCAAACAAGTGAAGACAGTTATGCTGATGGGCTTGTTTTTGTGATTAGGTGATTAAAGTTTTAATTATATTAACTGTGCAAAACAAAGAAAGACAGACACACAGGAATGAAAGTGAAAAAGGACGAAAAAGAAAGTTATTGATTCATTGGCTCATTTTCAGGGCTCGGTGTCAGGGAATAAGAATAAGAGTTCGTCCTCATACTCTGCTAATTCAGGCAGGAGTAAGTCAGTGTCACCTAACAGAGAACACATTTCCTCATCTAAGTTGCTGTCCTCCTCGTCTTCATCCGGTGTGCGTTCTCGTACGTTGTAATCTGGTGGTATGTGTCACGATTCTGGAAACCTCAGGATCAGGGTGATGCCAAAATGGGTCCACCTCCTGATTTCCCCACACTCTGACTGCACAAATAACACAGAGCGTAAAGGTAATCAAGCGAGGGATAAATCAGGGAAGGTAAGGAAAGGGTCTGGAACGGATGGGATAGCTGAAACGACAAGAAAGAGAAGATTATCACATCAATCCTGACTACTCTCATTCAAGTCTCGCTAGTGGAACGGTACATACCAATATATCAGGAGGGGGACCTCTTTCCTCTAAGACCATAGATACTTCTCTATATCAGAGGGCTCCCTGTAAAGAAACCACTTGTTATTAAGGATTCTACAATTTTCAGCACGGCAACAAAAAGGCCAAACCTTCACCACACATACCATATACTGCTTCCCTTGAATAACAAATAGTTTTCTCCAGTAACCCAGTTGTGATAGGTAGTGATGCGGCCGTAGTTTCAAATCAAGGAAGTTCTAGAAAGTCGTGAATTTCTATTTCAATGCACTCCCAGTTCAATCCAGGACAAAAAAGAGTTCAATTTAGTATTCCTAGCTGGGCCCAACTACTAAATGGAATACTAACAAAATTAGAACTAAACAATACTTCCTCGTCCGAGGCTTACCAGCTCCCTGTTGTTTGGATAGTTCAAAGATGCATCCGAGGCTTACCAATCCCTAGTATTAGGATAGTTCAAACATGTGGTTGTACGATTCTTATCGTTTCCAGCAACCCAAACAGTTACAGTGCCAGCTGCTTTCGCCTCGCGGTATCCACTCGCGATGTAGATCAAGGCACCGTAGTGAATCGTAGAGCAAACACCCTTCTTTCCCATTAATAGTCCAAAACGAAAAAGCGCCCCTTGCAGCGGGCACACAGGCACCGGAGATCTTCCCTCGCGGCAGCCGCTCGCGATCGGGAAATCCTGCTTTCAACACGCGATTCCTTTTCACCGCCGCCGTTACACCAACCCGGCGTTTTTTCCAGTAAGGACACGCTTCTCTCTCTGCGCGGCAGCCGCTCGCGACCAGAAAGATGAACGGAGGGAAAGCCTTCCCTCCCGTCTGCTTGGCAATGCGTGAGGACCTCGCCACGCAGAACTGCAGCCAAATACAAATACGAATCTTCAATCCTGGAACAAAGCTCCCAACACAGGGAACGCGACCACACTCTCTCTTTCTCAATTCCAAGGAGTAATCATTTACAGCGCCATCTAGTGGTTATCACAATATATAGACTCTGTTCCTTTTCATCCTTATGGGATTTGTAGTCCTGTAGGCGCAATTACTCGAATCCTGACAGTATGCCCTCCTCAACGGCGCCTTCTAGCACCAGGTTTCCCAGGATTCTGGCATAAAATCGTCGAACTGCAAGAGGGGAATGTACTTCAGTACAGGGTTCCCAGGAGTCATCCTCCGAGTCGTATCCTTTCCATGATATTAGATACCACAGCTTCCCTCGTTGGTATTTAGAGTCCACGATACGACGCACCTCATATTCCAACTGGCCATCTCTCATCACTGGAGGGACCGCTTGACGCCTCCCAGTTCTCGCGGGTTTCAACAGACTGCAATGAAAAACCGGATGGATTCGTAAGGATGCTGGCAACTTCAGTTTGTAGGCTACAGGATTCACTACCCGCAGCACTTCATAAGGTCCAATGAACCTAGGATGGAAGATACTGCGGTAGCGGAAACAAATGTTTTTGGTCGACAGCCACACCTTATCCCCCACTTGGTATTCAGGACCCTTCTGACGACGACGATCTTCCCATTTCTTATACGAAGTTTTTGCCCTTTCCAAGTGCAGTTGTACCCGTCTATGGATCTTCAGCAAAGCCTTCATCCTGGCAGCAACAGTGGGATGGTTGTGCACCTCGCTAGGGATAGTTACTGGCAAGATGTCCGCATGATAACCTGTGTTGGCCCGAAAAGGAGATTCCCCCGTAGAACTATGCCAAGCGTTGTTGTAGGACAGTTCGGCTAACCATAACAAAGAGACCCAGGAATCCTTAGCCTCTTCGGTGTAGCATCTCAAGTATTTCTTAAGTTTTTGGTTAAGCCTCTCGGTTTGACCATCCGACTGGGGATGAAAGCTCGTAGACAATGCATCCGTTACCTGTAGCGCCTTACACCAAGTATGCCAGAACCTGGCGACAAACTGCGGTCCACGATCCGAGATGATGACCTTTGGTATTCCATTCAACCGCACCACTTCAGTCAACAACAACTGCGCGGTTTGGGCAGCCGTAGGAAGGTTGCGACAGGGAATAAAGTGTCCCATCTTGGTCAGGCTATCCACCACTACCAGAATGGCATCGCAACCCTTATCCATTGGTAGTCCCAGCACGAAATCCATGCTTATCGTTTGCCAAGGTCTAGAGGGGGTAGGAAGAGGCATCAACAACCCCTTACTCCTGATTTGTTCACTTTTAGCTCTTGCACAGATTTCACACTGCTCAATCCAGGACTTTACATCCGTCATCATTCCTTCCCACCAGAATTGTCTTTGTATCGCCTGTAGTGTTTTTGTGTGTCCCGGATGACCTGCCACCATGGCGTTATGACACCAGTTGAAGGCCATCAGACGTAATTCATGCGTGGGAAGAAACAGAGCATTATTCCGCATTGGTAGTCCATGTTTCAGTGTTCGGTGTTTTTCTTTACCCGCCCAAACCTGCCACTGTGATGCGGAACGTTGTTTACGTACTGCTTCCAGGAACATCTCAACAGTAGTGGCACACACCACTCTCTCCGGAGGCAGAATCGACAACTGTTCTCCCTTTGGTGATGCTCCGGGATCCAATTGGCGGGACAAAGAGTCTGCCTTTCGATTGTCAGCCCCAGGACGAAAGGTGATAGTAAAGTCATATTCTGCGAAGAATAACATCCAACGCATTTGACGTTGCGACAGGTGCCTAGCAGTCTTCATAAATTGCAGATTGCGGTGATCAGAGAACACAGTAACAGGATGTTGACCCCCCCACAAATAAGGCCTCCACTCCTCAAAGGCCCTTTTTACTGCCAACAGTTCTTTTTCTGCCACTGTGTAGTTCACCTCTGCAGGATTCAGCTTTTTGGACAAAAAGTCAACAGGGTGCAGTTGACCTGTGGTTTTATCCCTTTGTGAGATTACCGCTCCAATGGCAATGTCCGAGGCATCAGCTTCTACAACGAAGGGAACATCAGATTGAGGATGTCGCAAGATAGGGGCAGAACAGAAAGCCTTTTTCATCTGCTCAAAGGCCTCTCCGGCCTCCAAAGTCCAACAGAAGGTAACACCCTTTCTTAGCAACCGGGTTACTGGAGAGGCTAGCTGTGAAAAATGAGCTATAAATCTCCGATAATAATTGGAGAAGCCTAGGAAGCACTGTACATCCTTCACACTCCTAGGAACAGGCCATTCTTGTACTGCCTTCACTTTTCGATCCGCCATCCTAAACCCCTGAGGATTCAAGATCACCCCCAAGAACTCCACTTCAGTCACTCCAAACTCACACTTACTTAATTTACAGTATAAGCAGTGTTCCTGTAACTTCTGGAGGATCAAGACAACCTGACTAACATGCTGAGCTGGATCATCGGAGTAAATCAGGATATCATCAATATAGATGACAACAAAACGATCGATGTATTCCTTCATGATGTCGTTCAGGAAAAACTGAAACGATGCAGGGGCGTTGCAGAGCCCGAACGGCATCACCAGATACTCAAATAGACCAAAGCGTGTTTTGAACGCCGTCTTCCACTCATCCCCGGCCTGAATCCGCACCAGATGATACGCCCCGCGAAGGTCCAACCGGGTGTATATGTTGGCCTCCTTCACCTGGTCTAACAGAACAGGGATGAGCGGAAGAGGGTAACGATTTTTAATCGTGATCTTATTTAGCTGTCTAAAGTCTATGCAAGCGCGCAGCTTGCCGTTGGCCTTAGAAATGAAGAAAAGAGGCGAGGCCGCTGGGGAACGTGATGGTCTTATGAACCCCAACGAACACAGATGTTCTAAATACTCTTTCAAATATTTCGTCTCAGAATCAGACAACGCATAGACTCTACACGTAGGGATCTTGGAACCTTCCACCAAATCAATTCGACAGTCATAGTCGCGATGAGGTGGAAGCTTTTCAGCCTCCACCTTGCTGAACACTGCTTGATACTGATGGTATTCTACTGGCAGAGTCACCTCTTTCTCGGCTGCAGTGGCTACTCTATAGCTCTGGGCCAAAGATAGAGTATGTGATCCCTCATTGTCTTGCAAACATTCGGCTACACAAAACTCCGAAGTGAACTGGATAGTCTTCAACTTCCAATCCATCAAAGGATTGTGTTTCCACAACCACGGCATCCCCAATATGATTTCGTATTGTGGAGCCTCAATCATATTTAGTACAATGGATTCCACATGATCCCAAGGCTGTCCACAAAGAGTCAACTCTAACGCCTCGGTATGTTCTACAATGGGACCTGACTTAAGAGGGGTGCCATCCACTGCCAACACCAACTCTGGTACGTGAGTGGGAACTTTCTTCAATCCTAGCTTCTGCACCAACCCATAGTCTATGAAATTTCCCGTAGCCCCGGAATCCACCATTGTGTTCACAGATACTTTTTGCTGCCCTGACCCCAGATACATGGGCAATATAACATGTGACACTGCTTCCATTCTGTCCACTACTCCCAAGGATGGTATCCTCCATTCCTTAGGAGAAGTAGGCCTACTCTTAATCCCCTCTTCTGCTTCCTGTAATGCATAGGTATTGTCTGCGACTACTGCAACCATCTTTTTGGGAGGAAAAAACAAACCTCTTTTTTGGGGTTTTGACGGACATTCCCTCACATAGTGCCCCTTTTTGCCGCAATACATGCACAAACCAAGGGCACGTCTGTTCTCTCGTTCTGCCTTGGTTAATGGAGGCCGAACAGCTCCTACTTCCATAGCCTCAGGACCTGAATCCCTCTTCTGGTTAACGCTCTCCACCTCATACCCACTCCATGTTCGCCCACCTCTTTTCCGCTCACCTCCCCTCTCAGAAAGGCGGTGATCCAAACGCAGGGTCAGATTGATCAATGCTAAACAACTCGTGGGCTGGGGATCAATTTGGGCCAGTACGTCTTTCATGTCTTCATTCAACCCCTGGTAATACAATGCCATTCTTTTCTCTTCGGGCCATGCAGTTTCCAGTCTGTCAACAAAGGATCGTCTTTGCGCACCAAAGGGACTGCCCAATCTGCTGCCTCCCCAGTCATATAAGATATCGCAAAAGCCACCCTGGAATGGTTGGTTGGGAAGGAAGCTGGCCTACATGAAAAATGCAAAGTAATCTGCGTCAAGAATGTTTGAATCCTAAGAGGGTCCCCTGCATATCTCTCTGGACTAGCCAAGGGTATCGGCGGGGGCACCGTAACCTGTATTTGAGGTACTCCCGCAGAAGCATCAAAAGGGATTCTAGCCGGCCTATCAAGCCTTTCCTTTAGAGCAGCAGTTTCTGCCCGAGAATTCACCAACTCCTGCTGAACTATAACCAATGCCTGCATGACTTCTTCTAGTGTGGTCATCTTTCAGCACACCCTGACCGGGAGGTTTACTATATTCTTGGGTAAATGATTCTGTCACGATTCTGGAAACCTCAGGATCAGGGTGATGCCAAAAGGGGTCCACCTCCTGATTTCCCCACACTCTGACTGCACAAATAACACAGAGCGTAAAGGTAATCAAGCGAGGGATAAATCAGGGAAGGTAAGGAAAGGGTCTGGAACGGATGGGATAGCTGAAACGACAAGAAAGAGAAGATTATCACATCAATCCTGACTACTCTCATTCAAGTCTCGCTAGTGGAACGGTACATACCAATATATCAGGAGGGGGACCTCTTTCCTCTAAGACCATAGATACTTCTCTATACCAGAGGGCTCCCTGTAAAGAAACCACTTGTTATTAAGGATTCTACAATTTTCAGCACGGCAACAAAAAGGCCAAACCTTCACCACACATACCATATACTGCTTCCCTTGAATAACGAATAGTTTTCTCCAGTAACCCAGTTGTGATAGGTAGTGATGCGGCCGTAGTTTCAAATCAAGGAAGTTCTAGAAAGTCGTGAATTTCTATTTCAATGCACTCCCAGTTCAATCCAGGACAAAAAAGAGTTCAATTTAGTATTCCTAGCTGGGCCCAACTACTAAATGGAATACTAACAAAATTAGAACTAAACAATACTTCCTCGTCCGAGGCTTACCAGCTCCCTGTTGTTTGGATAGTTCAAAGATGCATCCGAGGCTTACCAATCCCTAGTATTAGGATAGTTCAAACATGTGGTTGTACGATTCTTATCGTTTCCAGCAACCCAAACAGTTACAGTGCCAGCTGCTTTCGCCTCACGGTATCCACTCGCGATGTAGATCAAGGCACCGTAGTGAATCGTAGAGCAAACACCCTTCTTTCCCATTAATAGTCCAAAACGAAAAAGCGCCCCTTGCAGCGGGCACACAGGCACCGGAGATCTTCCCTCGCGGCAGCCGCTCGCGATCGGGAAATCCTGCTTTCAACACACGAATCCTTTTCACCGCCGCCGTTACACCAACCCGGCGTTTTTTCCAGTAAGGACACGCTTCTCTCTCTGCGCGGCAGCCGCTCGCGACCAGAAAGATGAACGGAGGGAAAGCCTTCCCTCCCGTCTGCTTGGCAATGCGTGAGGACCTCGCCACGCAGAACTGCAGCCAAATACAAATACGAATCTTCAATCCTGGAACAAAGCTCCCAACACAGGGAACGCGACCACACTCTCTCTTTCTCAATTCCAAGGAGTAATCATTTACAGCGCCATCTAGTGGTTATCACAATATATAGACTCTGTTCCTTTTCATCCTTATGGGATTTGTAGTCCTGTAGGCGCAATTACTCGAATCCTGACAGTATGAGGTGCTGATTCATCTTGATCATTGTTAACCTCTTCACATTTTTGGGCGAGAGGCGGGTCCGTTTGGAAGTTACAATGCCACCAGCAGCACTGAAAACACATTCAGAAGACACGCTTGCGAGTGGGCAAGACAAGTAGTTTATAGCCAGGTTGGAGATCTGTGCCCACAATTCTTTTTTCCCATGCCAATACGCCAATGGGTCAGCATTAACATAGACCTCTGTTGAGACATTCAGATAGTCCTGCACCATTAACTCAAGGTCCTCCAAGGTTCCTCCACTTTGCTTACTTTTTGCTGGGACCTTTTGAGAAAAAAACCCAAGCCGAGTTAGCCAATCCTCTTCTTCACCCAATGTTACTGTTGTGTCTGGTGCAGATGATCCGGTTGCCGGTGTCTTTAACGGCTGAGAGGTCACTTGTGCCACAGCCACAGGTGCAGAAGTGGATTCTTTTGACTGGGGATGGCCTGTTGATGCTGATGTACTGCCTTTTCCTTTAATTTGCTTCCGTTCTTTTTCAAAGCTCATGGCTGACAAGGCTAGCCAACCTTTGTACTTTGTAACATCTTCATCATCAAAAGGAAAGAATGCTCGGCCTGCCAGCGCCTTTTTGTAGTGTGGATCCGGAATAGTAGCACAAATGTAATGCTGTTCTGAGTGGATCATTTTAAGACGTTCATCGCCAAGTAGGCGCTCTAATAATTTCTCCGCCAAAACAAAAGCGTCTTGCTTTTTTCAGCTTTTTGAAACATAGAAGACACAACCTTCAGTTGGTGCTCCAGCATGCGCAACAATGGGATAGCTTTTCCCAAATTACAGTCCTCCTTGCTGACTGCACGCGTGAAGACCTCAAAAGGACGAAGCATGTCTGTCAGGCTTTTAACTAGGTTCCATTGCGCCGCATCTAGCCTCATGTCCTTCTGAGCTGTACCCAGTGTTAAGAAATAGGGATCGAGTACCATATACTGCTCATACAGATGCTCAAGCATGTAGAAGGTAGAGTTCCAATGTGTTGGCACCTCCTGGATGAGTGCTTTCACTGGCATTCAACGTTCATGTAGCAGGCTCCTCAAGTGATTCCGGGCCTTAAAAGAATGGCTGAAATGGTTGCACATTCTTCGGCAGGTGGCCACTAGCTCGCACGCTGGACTGTCTTCATCACTCAGGAATTTTTTAACAACCAGGTTTATACAGTGCGCCAAACACGGCACTCTGAAACAGTGACCCAGATCCATGGCCTTAACTACATTGGCGCCATTATCCGTGGAAACATAACCAATCTGGCATTTTTGGGGGGACAGCCAGTGAAAGACCTTTGTGTTAAACTCATTCAAAATGTTATCTGCTGTATGACGTTTCTCCAAGCCAAACATGGCTAGTGTTGCATGTTTCCGAGCAGCTTTAAAAACTTGGTCCGGGTCAACACCTGCGTTAAGCTTTTCTTTAACCCCTGAAAAAGAGACCCAGTGTGCAGTGATACACATGTAATCAGCGCCTGCGCCACTGGTCCACATGTCTGTTGTCAGATGTATAGTGTGAACAGCACTCTTTCCAAAGCTGCCCCAATCACCTCCAGCACATCTTCATGTAGTGCTGGAACCGCAACTCTGGCAAAATAGAACCGGCTAGGAACCTTCCATTTAGGGCAGAGTGCTGCCACTCATTCTAGAAAACGAACCCCTTCTACAAAAGAAAAAGGGAGAAGGTCCAGAGCTAGAATTTTAGCCAGCTTAGTGTTATACAGACCCGTCAGTGGGTGGTTGCGATCATATGGAGCTGCTGAAAACAACATGGTTCTAATGTTGCCCTGGACCATGCTTTTACGGGATGATGATGATGATGATGACTTCTTCGACCCAGTTACGCTCGCTGATTAACTTTTTCGCATTGGTGTCTCACTCTCTCCCACACTCTTAGTGTGGCTCACAGGGGGTGTGCTGCTGACAGGGGTACTGGGTGTAAGTGAAGTGTTTGACACTTCTTCCTCCTCGTCATCATCAGATGAAACATCAACGTTTTCTTGACTTGCAATTCGGACTTCCTTGATCTCCTTTAGGTGCGCAAACCATTGGACAGCCTGCTGTCTCTTAAGATTACCTCTCTGGCCTCTGGTACCATGGTTGGTACCAAACTTACCACGACTAACTGCATGCTTACAAATGCTACAAATGGCAAAGTTTTCCTTTTCTGGGCAAACACTAAAGAAGTCCCAAACTGCGGACTTGAAATGTCTGTGGGGGCCGGAGGAGGCGGTGATACTGGTGGTGGTCATGCTGCTAATTCCAGATGAAGTGGAGGATGTGGATTGCCGAACTTTACTACGTTGTGCACTTTCACCACCACTAATTGAGGTCGAGGTGGATGGAGGTCCCTTCTGGCGAGTAAAAAATATGGAAGCGGTAGGTGTTGGTGTACTAGTTAACTCCAATGATTGTGGGGTTTCCATTGCCTCCTCGTAGACAACATCATCACGCTCAGCAGCTTCTCGGGCTAGGGTCAAAATGTCTGTTTGCTGTATGCCCGCTGGGGCTGCAGTGACCTTTATGATGACTGCGTCGTCGTCGTGAGAGTCTTCATCAGCAGGAGTATTCCCCACTTCTTGTTGAGCCTCATCACACTCCATAACTATGAGACTTTTGACGACCTTCCTTTTACGCTTAACTACCTTTGTCAGACCATGGTGTGCCTCACTCTCAGACGGCAGTGATGGTTCCCAATTTAGATCCGTATCATCAGAAGGAGGTGGGCTTAAAGAAGATGTAGACACCACCCTTGATCTTTTCCTTGCTAGGGATGTGGAAGACAATGAATGATCATCAGGAGGAGTGGCTTCCTCAAATGATACCTCGGCTTGATTGTCGATTTCCTGATGTGCCCCTACTTCGGGAGGAACAACAATTGTGGGCAATTGTGACCCTCCATGCACCTCTGCTTGCGCATCTCCTTGCGCTGCCTCTCCTTCCACAAGTACTTGGGCTTGTACTTGCACATGTGGTTGTTGTTGCGGCTGTGGTTGTTCAACACTCGTCAGATGAGTTACAACAACCTGTGTTGATTGAGGGACATTGCTGCTACTTTCTTGCGATGAGCCAACATCACTGGTCGATGGTGATTTACCAACTAGACTAAGTGCCTCTGCAGCACTCAAGGGCTTGGACTTAAGTTGGCGTGGTGGTGGTGGCACTGAGCCCAATGGTGCGTGGGTGCTGCTCCCAGGTTGGTCCCCAGCAGATCCTGCTGCTGCTGCAGGCGTACTTTTTCTTTTACTCCCAAAAAATGTGGCGGGCGGCACACCAGTCTCTTTGGTAACTTGCTTCTTCTGTTCCTTACTGGCAACTTTCTTGCTAGAGGAGCTACGGGTAACTTTTTTAGGGGCCATCTTCTTCAGAGGTCAGAACAGCAGGCCGCAGTTGCACGAGTTGCAGAGTTGTCTGTGGCCAGACGTGACGTCGCGTGACGTTATGCTGCACACACACACCGCTGCAGGACTTTTTAGTGGCACTGGTGGTTCTCTTGAGTCTTGTGCACCTAAAAGCAATGGAAGACAGAGGAACATCAGTTCAGTTATACACCCCAAAAACTCGAAAACCTCATAAAAATCATCACAATCCCATGCCATCCAAGCCCTCCATGATGTTTAAATTCAAGACACCCCTCAGAAAGACTAGGCCCATGCACCACTCACTACCCCTGGGCATAATGGTTGAAAGCTAGGCAAAATGGGTGCAGGCCTGAGAACACTGCCTGCATTCAAAATGGCCCCTTGCCTCACAGCACATGGCCAGGGCCTGCCTGTACCAGCACTCAAAATGGCCCCCACCCACATGGCCTGTCCCCATGAACACCCCCAAAAAATTGAAAAACACAGAAAAATCAGCACAATCCCATGCCATCCATGCCCTCCATGATGTTTAAATTCAAGACAGCCCACAGAAAGACTAGGCCCATGCACCACTCACTACCCCTGGTCAAAAGGCCACAACAACAGCCCCAAAATCGAAAAACACAGAAAAATCAGCACAATCCCATGCCATCCATGCCCTCCATGATGTTTAAATTTAAGACCCCCCCCAGGAAAGACTAGGCCCATGCACCACTCAGTACCCCTGTTCAAAAGGCCCCAACAACAGCCCAAAAATCGAAAAACACAGAAAAATCAGCACAATCCCATGCCATCCATGCCCTCCATGATGTTTAAATTCAAGACACCCCACAGAAAGTCTAGGCCAATGCACCACTCACTACCCCTGGTCAAAAGGCCACAACAACAGCCCAAACATCGAAAAATACAGAAAAATCAGCACAATCCCATGCCATCCATGCCCTCCATGATGTTTTAATTCAAGACACCCCACAGAAAGACTAGGCCCACGCACCACTCACTACCCCTGGGCATAATGGTTGAAAGCTAGGCAAAATGGTTGCAGGCCTAAGAACACTGCCTGCATTCAAAATGGCCCCTTGCATCCCAGCACATGGCCAGGGCCTGCCTGTACCAGCACTCAAAATGGCCCCCACCCACATGGCCTGTCCCCATGAACACCCCAAAAAATCGAAAAACACAGAAAAATCAGCACAATCCCATGACATCCATGCCCTCCATGATGTTTAAATTCAAGACACCCCACAGAAAGACTAGGTCCATGCACCACTCAATACCCCTGGTCAAAAGGCCCCAACAACAGCCCAAAAATCGAAAATCACAGAAAAATCAGCACAATCCCATGCCATCAATGCCCTCCATGATGTTTTTATTTTTTATTTTTATTTTTGTTGCAAAAATCAAATAGTATCATCATCATCAATCACATAAATGCTTACATCCCTGAGGCCAGCTCATGACACAAGGTAAATATCAAACAGTACTTAAGTCTCTGGACCTCTTCTGGTCGTGTAGCAGCATCATTTATCAAAGTGATCAGATGAACGGAGCGTATAAATGTACCGTAAAAATTACAATTTGTGTTTTGTGTTTTTTGTGTAACATTGAACTTAAACTAAAAGAAATTGCACACATGAATCAGCATGCCGTAAAGTTAGACTCGATAGAGCATCAAACATCATAGTTGTCATGTGAGGGACCAGTCATACATTTTCCATACCCTAAGCCCTACCCTATCCCCCCCGCCATAGACCCCATTACATAACCGTCCCATTCCTTCATATGTGTTGCCCATCATCCTGTCCCGATCCCCATTCAGTGTTCTTCTTCATCATCAGAACCCTCAAGATCCTCCTCATCCAGCGGTTCACATATGTCCCCCCTGTAGGAATTCCAAGGTTGCCAGACCCCGTTCCATTTACGAGGGTTGTCCCGTAGTTTGTATACTGCTCTTTCTGTCAGCATGAGCATGTCCATATTCCGGATCCACTGTGCCAATGTGGGGAGGTCAGCCGATCCCCATTTCAGTGCTATGTCTCGTTAGGCCATGACCAGTCCTATCGTGGTCCATGCCCTTGCGTAATAGGTAAGGTCAGTAGGCCCCCACACATTCAGTAGACACATCCGCGGGTCCAGTGTAAGTGAGGTGTGAAGTGTCTGTGCGATGGTACGCAGAACCTGCTGCCAATAACTAACAATACATGGGCAGTCCCACAGCGTGTGTATAAACGTGCCCTCTGCCCCACAGCCTCTGAGACAATAGGGATGTTCTGCCCTCTGCAATATGTGTAGTGTCGTGCGGGTGTAGTAAATCCTATGTAGAATTTTTAACTGCACTAGACGGAATTTGGAGGATATACCTGCCTCACGGGGAGACGCCATGGCTGCATTCCAGTCAGACTCGTCCAGGTCTCCGACATCAGTCATCCATTTATCTTTCAGCTTCTCTAGTGGGTCAGGTAGGTTATTGATCAATTTGCGGTATGTCAGCGAGGTTGCACCCTCCTGTAAGAAGTCCGTGAGCAGACGGTCTTCTAGCGGAGAGGATTCTGGTGGGGATGTGTCTGGTGGGATCGCCGCCTGCAGGGCGTGTCTAATCTGTATATATCTGTATAGTTCGTTATCCCCCAGCTCATACTGTTCCTGAAGAGTTGCAAAGGAAATCACCCCCTCTCTAGTCCACATGTCCCCCACAGTTGAAATCCCAATGTTATCCCATTGGGTAAAGCCCTTAGTGCGTCGCAGATGTCCCAGTGCCTTGGTGTCCCATAAAGGTGTAAGTTTTGTGATGGTCCCATCCCATTTCAGTTTCGCTTGCGCCTTGTACCATAGGTGAACAGTGTGTTTCGTGGGTCCCATAAGCTTCGCTGCAATACCGCGGTGATACAGTGGGGCCAACAGGCTGTTTGTGCCCAGTTGTGCCCTGTCTGCCTTGAACGCTGGATCCTCTTGCGGGGCATGTATCCATTGATTAAGGATCTTAAGTTGGGCCGCCCAATAATACAATTGTATATTGGGCAATGCGATGCCCCCATCGTACCAACTCCTATTCAGCTTTGTGTGTGAGATCCGGGCAGACCGGTTTCCCCAGAGCAGGCCCGTGATCTGTGCCGTTATCTTTTGGAGGAAGCTGTCCGGTATCAAGCGTGGGGCGTTCTCAAGAATATATAAAAAGCGCGGCAGGGCCATCATTTTAAATAACGCCGCCCTTCCCAGCAATGTTAGTGGGAGTTCCTTCCAGTGTTGCACGTTGTTACGGAGTCGGAGCAAGGGAGGCTGTAAATTAAGCCGTGCAAACTCCGCCTCGTCGCGGGTAATATGGACACCCAAATATTTAAAGGAAGAGGGTGCTATCTCCAGCGGACAGGAGTCCGGGAGTGGCGGAAGTGGCCCCTTGAGCTCAAAGATCGTCGACTTTGCCCAATTGATGGTGCACCCTGAGACTCACCCATGTGAATTACATAGAGCCAGGAGGTTGGGAAGGCTGTCTTCCAGGTCAGTGAGGTATATCAACATGTCATCCGCGTAGAGGGACACTCTATCTTCCCATTGTGGATCCCATTGGATCCCCTTCAGGAGCTGCGTGGTACGAATAGTAACCGCCAGCGGTTCCAGAACCAGAGCAAAAAGGAGGGGCGAAAGTAGACACCCCTGCCGTGTGCCACGTCCTAAATGTATGGTTCGAGAAATATGGCCATTAGCTACCACTCTGGCTATGGGGTCTTTATAAAGCATACGTATCCAGGAGATAAACACCGGACCAAAGCCCATACGTGCGAGCACTGCAAAAAGGTAATTCCACTCTACCATGTCGAACGCCATCTTGGCGTCTAATGATAGGATTGCGGCCGGTTCCCGCAGCATCGAGAGCCTCGCCACAACCCCATGTACCCTGCGAAGGTTTAGGGCCGTACTTCGATGCGGCATGAAGCCGGATTGGTGTGGGTGAATCAATTGAGTTAAGCACGGCAGGAGTCTATTCGCCAGTACTTTAGATATTATTTTGGCTTCTGGGTTCAGGAGGGAGATAGGTCTATAAGACGTGCAATTGCTGGGGGGTTTACCCGGTTTCGGGATGGCCACAATAGTCGCCATCCGTTGGTCCAGCGGTAATGTTCCCTTCAACCTACACTCTTCGCACATCTGAAGAAGGGGCGTACTCAGGGATTCTGACATGGTTTTAAACCACTCAATGGGTACTCCATTGGGGCCCAGAGCCTTACCCGAATGAAGGGAGCCGATGGCCAGTTGGATTTCGTCGACAGTCAAGGGTGCGTCGATATCCTTCGACGCCTCGTCCGTCAATTTCGGCAGAGGCACACATTCGAGGGCATCCCGAGCTTCATCCTCCGTTACCACTGTCGCAGGAGTGTACACCTCACTAAAATGATCAGCCAGGACCTCCACTATATCGCCTGGGTGGGTGTGGACGACGCCACATGAGTCAGTGAGCTGTAGAATATTCCTCCCTCCCCCCTGCTTCTTATCCAGCCATGCCAGGAGTTTGCTAGCTTTGTCCCCAATATCGTAGACCCTGTGTTGAGTCGCGGCAATGTCCGCCAAAGTGACTCTTCTCAAGTGGTCGGTGAGGCGACGCTGGTGAACCTGCAAATCGTGAAGTGTGTCCATCGATGGGCTTGCCATATGGGCGGTGTTGGCCCTTTCGAGGCCCAACTCCAAGTCTAATGCTTCCTTCCTATGTGTTTTCTTGTGGTTCGCAACAATGGCAATGGCTTGGCCTCTAAAAACGGTCTTGTACGCTTCCCATAATGTGGAGGGGGAGTCTACCGAGGACCGATTCTCCTCAAAGTAAAGCCGGGTAGCTTTCTTCAGGTCCTTATTTATCTGTGGGACTTTAAGATATCCCGGGAAGATCGGGAATATCCGTTGTCGTTTAGTGCCTGTGGTGGTAACTGTCAGAGTGATCGGTGAGTGATCCGAGATGCCCCTCGGCTGTATGCTTGCCTCGGCCACGGTAAGATGTCCGTTGCCCAATGTGAAAAAGTAGTCGATCCTTGAAAGACTATTGTGGGTGGCCGAGTAATAGGAATATTGTTGCTGACCTGGGTGTAGTGTACGCCATACGTCCACCAAACCCTGTGCGTCTAGAAAAGTTTGTAACCTGCTGGGACCATCTGTGTGCGTTTGAGAGGGGAATCGGTCGAGGGTGTCTGTGAGTGTCATATTGAAGTCCCCACCTACGAGCAAGTCCCTGTCGGGGAGATCCAGCAAGAATCTGCCCAGGTCCGGCAGGGCTACCGAGTGTAGTGCAGGCGGTATATACACGGAAACTACATTCAACAATTTCCCCTCTCACTGGCCATGGACTGCTGCAAAGCGGCCTTGATCATCGACTGCTGTTGATTTCACTCTAAATTGGGAGGATTTCTTCTGCAAAATACCCGTGCCACTGGACCCTGAAGTAAATTCCGCATGCACTATCATATGATAACCTCGCCTATCTGGAGCCCTCGTGGCTACCCCCCTCAGGTGTGTCTCCTGCAAAAGAACTAGGGCAGGCCCCTGTCTTCTAATTCCCTGTAGCACCAGACCCCTCTTGATCTTGTCCCCTAGACCTCTGACGTTCCATGACATGACGTGCAGTGGGGCATGTGTGGTATGGTTATTTATTCCGGTCATGAGAAAAATGGTGAACAACCATGAGGCCCCCCGCGATGAGCAAGGTGGCGTACGGAGACGAGTGTAGGGTAGATGTGACTCCTTCCAACATTCCAATTCCTCACTGTCCCAAATAGACAAGATACTACCAGAAAAGTAAAACATACCAATGAGCATGTGTGTGCATAGAACAAAAACTCGCAGGACCAAAGAGCCCTGTATTGCAAACCTTTCTGAGCCCCTACCCACCCCCCACCCTGCCACCCTGCTGCACGGACTCAAAACTGCCCGCCCCCCAACTGAGCAGAGTGCATATCCCATCTTCAAAACAGTGTACTTGCGCGTTGGGGTGAGGGACTCTCCGCTGCCGGCAGTCTCTCATTCACACCCTCGGAGGCCCTTCACCCAGTGTCCAATGGCGGGAAGCGCTTGTGCAGCATTAAATGTCTATAAAGGTATTAAAGTCTGAATATCACTGTTCCTCATTCTCTTCTTGGCCGCCGTCTGCTCCCAAGGATTTGCTACTCTCTGGTCCACCTCCCGAAGCCTGGGAGCCCTGGCGTTGACCTGCATTTCGATCCTTCCTGGGTCGATTTGTCCGTCGTGGATTTTGTCCCGATCTCCATCCTTCCAGCCATTCCTGTACCGTCTCCGGGTTGTCGAAGAACCACGATCTGTTTTCAGCTACCACTCTAAGTCTTGCAGGAAAGAGCATGGAGTATGGTAGTTCTCGTGACCTTAGTTCCTTTTTAACATCAAAGAAGGTTCGTCGCCGACGTGCGACCTCCGCCGTGTAGTCGGGGAAGATGGCGATAGTAGCGTTCTGTATCTTAATTGGAGGAGAAGTCCTGGCCGCCTGCAAGATGGCGTCCCGGTCGCGGAAGTTAAATAAACGGGCTACTATGGGCCGCGGAGTTGCCCCTGGCTTTGGTTGGCCTCCCGGTACTCGATGGGCCCTTTCAATGGAGAAAAAGGTTGACAAGCCTTTCGGCTTAAGTTCGTCCGTGATCAGGCTCTCCACAAATAGGTCCATAGCTTTAATTCCTTCCGACTCCGGTACCCCAATAATACGGATGTTTTTCCGCCTCGAACGCCCTTCCTGTTCATCAAGTTTCTCCCGGAGCATTTTATTGTCTTGTGCCATCTTCCCCATTTCCCGTTGAAGTTCGGAGACGTCCTCCACTAGGGATTTCGTAACCACCTCCATGTTCTTAACCTTCTCCGACATTTTGTGGAGGTCTGCTCTGAGCAAGGTGACATCCGTGGAAATCGCACCCACCGTCGTCTGTAGTTGAGCCAGAGCATGCATTACATCGTCCAGTGTCGCCTTCTTACCTCCCGGGGTGTCAGCCGTCTTGCCTCCCGGATCTTTCCCTGGTACTGGGGAGGTAGTTGGCTTGTTGGAGGTGTACCTTTCAATGCGGGTCTGTGTGATGCCGCCCTTGGGACCTTTCCCCGCCATACCGTTGGATTTCGTGCTCCTCGTGCCTCTCCGCTCCAGGGTGTCCTGAGCGGTGTGGTCGCACCACCCAAACCAAATGTATTGTGTTCAAGCCTCGGTGGGGTGTTCCGTAGGGCGAAGAGTGCCGGTATTCACCAAGTGCGCAGCACCTTCCTCGTTCTAGAAAATGGCGGCTGCCCCTCGCCGTCACAGGATCCTTCACACTTAGAGCCGCCTATTCGATATCGGGGATGGCCGGGGCACCGGCGATAACGCTATTGTCCGCCACACTCCTGTGGCCTGGGTGCTTCGCTGCGTCTGGCTGTCCGGGAGGCACTCGTTTTGCCATCCTGCACGGTCTGCGGGCACTTCCGGTCCAGATTCCCAGGTCCGCCTGCACTTCCTGCTGGGCTACTCGACCAGGGGAGACCCCGGCTCAGGAGGTCGGAGTAGGCCAAACCGCAGCCACGACGTTTCTCGGTCTCCAGACGTGGGATTGTAACGCCGCTTGTTGCTGCTTACACCACCGGGTCCTGGGCTCTGGTACCCTCCTGTAGGGCTTGAAAATTGTGCCGGATTATGTGTCGGATAGACGAAGAGGCCGCTTCAGCTGCGGAGCTCATCCCTTATGCTGCCGCCATGATCGGCTGCTAGCCACCCCCACCCTCCATGATGTTTAAATTCAAGACACCCCACAGAAACACAAGACCCATGCACCACTCACTACCCCTGGTCAAAAGGCCACAACAACAGCCCAAAAATCAAAAAACACAGAAAAATCAGCACAATCCCATGCCATCCATGCCCTCCATGATGTTTAAATTCAAGACATCCCACAGAAAGACTAGGCCAATGCACCACTCACTACCCCTGGTCAAAAGGCCACAACAACAGCCCAAAAATTGAAAAACACAGAAAAATCTGCACAATCCCATGCCATCCATGCCCTCCATGATGTTTAAATTCAAGACACCCCACAGAAAGACTAGGCCCATGCACCACCGACTACACCTGGGCATAATGGTTGAAAGCTAGGCAAAATGGTTGCAGGCATAAGAACACTGCCTGCATTCAAAATGGCCCCTTGCCTCCCACACATGGCCAGGGCCTGCCTGTACCGGCACTCAAAATGACCCCCACCCACATGGCCTGTCCCCATGAACACCCCCAAAAATCGAAAAACACAGAAAAATCAGCACAATCCCATGCCATCCATGCCCTCCATGATGTTTAAATTCAGGACACCCCACAGAAACACTAGGCCCATGCACCACTCACTACCCCTGGTCAAAAGGCCACAACAACAGCCCAAAAATCGAAAAACACAGAAAAATCAGCACAATCCCATGCCATCCATGCCCTTCATGATGTTTAAATTCAAGAGACCCCACAGAAAGACTAGGCCCATGCACCACTCACTACCCCTGGGCACAATGGTTGAAAGCTAGGCAAAATAGTTGCAGGCCTAAGAACACTGCCTGCATTCAAAATGGCCCCTTGCCTCCCAGCACATGGCCAGGGCCTGCCTGTACCAGCACTCAAAATGGCGCCCACCCACATGGCCTGTCCCCATGAACACCCCAAAAAATCGAAAAACACAGAAAAATCAGCACAGTCCCATGCCATCCATGCCCTCCATGATGTTTAAATTCAAGACACCCCACAGAAAGACTAGGCCCATGCACCACTCACTACCCTTGGTCAAAAGGCCACAATAACAGCCCAAAAATCGAAAAACACAGAAAAATCAGCACAATCCCATGCCATCCATGCCCTCCATGATGTTTAAATTCAACACACCCCACAGAAACACTAGGCCCATGCACCACTCACTACCCCTGGTCAAAAGGCCATAACAACAGCCCAAAAATCGAAAAACACAGAAAAATCAGCACAATCCCATGCCATCCATGCCCTCCATGATGTTTAAATTCAAGACACCCCACAGAAAGACTAGGCCCATGCACCACTCACTACCCCTGGTCAAAAGGCCACAACAACAGCCCAAAAATCGAAAAACACAGAAAAATCAGCACAATCCCATGCCATCCATGCCCTCCATGATGTTTAAATTCAAGACACCCCACAGAAAGACTAGGCCCATGCACCACTCACTACCCCTGGTCAAAAGGCCCCAACAACAGCCCAAAAATCAAAAATTCCAAAATTGTAGTTGCAGCAACTGTAATGCTCCAAACAAACTTACTTGTGAAATTTCTAATCCAAAAGTGATCCAAAGAAAGTCAAAAAGGCCTCAAATCCAAATATCCAGCAGCATCCACAAAAAGTAATCCTTCCAGGTCAAGAATCCGAATGAAAGTGACCAGCACATGAAGAAAGCACTGGGAGGAGCCTGCTGGACAGGAACAGGAAGTTGGAGACTGTGGGGAACTTCCTCCCCCCCCCCCCAAAAAAATTGGACTCCTTGCAAAAAAAAGTGCAGGCAAATGTTAACCTGAGGAGTTATTCTGATAAAAATCATCATTTTCAGAAGGTTTATGCTGCTTGCTGGTGGATTTCTTGTGCAAAATTTCAAAGTTTTGTCATTTCGCGAGTGCGAGATTGTTGCTACCCGCCGCATCTACGTGTTCGCAATTGCGAACTCTCGCGATGCGTGCTGTACAAGGTGGCAAGCCGCGATTACGTAATCGCGGTCGCCAAACTCCCGCGGGATCCTGCAGCAAGATCCAAAATGGCGCAGCACTCACAAAATATCGAGAAAAACAACTCGGCAAACGCTGAATGACGGTAAGTGAACGCCGCACGCCGCAATATTGTATCACCAAGAAAAAAAAATCTGCTGCGTGTAAATTTGCGGATTTTCTGTAAATTCGCGAGAGTTCGCGGATTGCGAATTTACCGGAAATTCGCAAAATCCGCGAGCGGAACGGATTTCCCGCCCATGCTTACCCGATGGTGTCGCCGGCTCCCTGCCTCCTGTAGGAACCGGCATTTCATTTCCACAATGGAGCTGCTAACATGCAGCTCCCCTTGTGGAAAAGCAATGTGGTTTGGATTTTATGAGCGAGAGCAGGAAACCTGCTCTCGCTTACAAAATCCAAACCACAATTTGCTCCCGCCCTGTCATAGCAAACAGCAGTGTCCTGGGGTGGGTATCCTGGTACACTGCAGGAGCCGGCCCTGGGGGGTGGCAGTCCCCAGACCATCAAGGGCTCCAGGAGGGAAGGTGGTGGTCCCTGGGGCTTGGGGGTCCATAATGGACCCTCAGATTTACATGATTAGTGCCCTGGGGAGGTCGCCGTCCCCGGGGTATGTGGAGGTTTGAGCCCCCCCACACAGGTTACTTTATATTAATTTTAAAGCCTCGGGTGATGGTCCCTGCGGCAGTGGGGGGTGTGTGCCCACCGCAAATAATTAATAAAAGCCCCAGTGGTGACGGTCCCCGGGGTTTGAGGGGGCCTTGGAGGCCTCCTCACACATTTAAAAATTAGCCCCGGGGTGGTGGTCCCAGGGGCTACGGGGGGACTGTGGCCTCCCACCCATTGTTTTCACTGCCCCAGGATCCGGCCCACCCAGGGACTTCAATGCAACAATGTGCTTTTTTTTTCATACGGATGCGGGCACCCAGCACGAATTTGGCCGATGTTTTTTTAAAACATGCTTTTTTTGGCCCAGGGGATCCTTCTGGGACCTCCTGACCAGGCTTTGGGGTCAGGGTGTTTCTACCCTGCCCCCTTTCCTTCATTTTTTACTTTATTTTATCTTGTTTTCTTGCGACTTGGCTGTACTGAGTCACAAGATGGCTGCTAACACTTCCGGGTTTGGAGTGTTGAAAGCAAATTAGAATAATACTCGTGGTCAGGAGGATGCGCAGATCCACCGCTCCTCTAGATATTGATTTTTTATTTTTTGAATTTCACAGAAACTACTAAACAGATTTGCACCATTTTTAAAAAGGTCACTTTCTGAACCAAGCACTACCTTTTTGGCAAATTTGGTGTAATTCCGTTCAGCAGTTCGGGCAGTAACCTTGGCTTAAGTTTCCTGTGGGAAATTGATTTCTTGACTCTTATTTTTTGAATTTCTCAAAAACTACTGAACTGATTTACACCATTTAAAAAAGAATGCTTTCTGAACCAAGCGCTACCTTTTTGTAAAATTTGGTGTAATTCCTTTCAGCAGTTCGGGCTGTAGCCCTGGCTAAAGTTTCCTATTTATTTTATTTATTTTATTTTATTTTATGGAATTTGTAAAGCGCGCAGCTACCCCCGAAGGGGTGTCCCGGCGCTAAAATCCAGGGGTTACTGAGTGGAAAAGGGAAGAGAAAAAAAAAATGTGATGCAAGGGAATCTAAAGTCCGGAGAAGAGCCAGGTTTTGAGTTTGGCTCGGAAGATGGTTTCAGAGGGGCAGAACCTCAGCTCAAGTGGAAGGGAGTTCCAAAGTCTGGCAGCAATGACACCGAAACCTCTGCCTCCGGTTCTGGAAAGTCTGAAACGGGGCGAGACCTATAGCAAATTAACATGGAGAAAACTGTTTTTGGGACCACCCTTATTTCTAAGCCGCAACTTGACGAATCACCCCCAACTTTCAGGATAGGTGCTGACCTGGATTAACTTTTTAGGGAGAATTTCACGAAGATTCGTCAAACGACGCCAAAGTGATTAGCAAATCAAAAAATGCTTTTCCTATGGAAACTAGATTCTAACTATTACTCTATAACTACCTACTGGCGACTGACAGTTGGTAGTATGTGTGTGTGTGTAATATATATATATATAGGTTTCAGGCATGTTATAGTGTATAAGTATATTTGATTGTATTCTATTGATGATTGACAACATGTATGAGTGAATCTATAGGTATTTGATTAGATGTGTGTGTACAAATAGGAATCAGTGAGTCGGTTTTTGGATACTTGTATTGCTGTGTCAATGGATTCAAATATGGTACTCTGTATTTTTCAGTTAGTGATGAAAGGTTATAGTAGTGTATGATGAGGTGTTTCTGATTGTCACATGGACGATATCAACAGTGATGTCATTTGAGATGTCATCAGTGATGTCACTGACCATGTCATGAATGATGTAATATATAACATTCTTACCAGTGGATTGCGGGCGCGAGAGTTACAGTTAGTACAACTAACTATAACGGAGGAATTTCAATGGTTTTGTATAAGTCAAATGTCCCGCTAACTATAACACCCCTGAAACCTATTTTTTTTAATGAATTTCTAAAGTATTTTAAATGATAATTCCTAACTGTAACATGTCTGAAACCTATGGTTTTTCAGTGAATTTCAAAGGTTTTGTAAATGATAATTCCTAACTATAAACCTGTCTGAAACCAATGGTTGTTTCAGTGAATTTCAATGGTTTTTGAAATCACAATTCCTACTTATAATGTTGACCACTTTCCCATATTTTGAACAAGAAAACAAATCTGCAATGCTACCTAAAAAATCAGGCAATAGTTCCACTTACCACTGCCAAATTAACATCAACATTTAACTAATGTAAGAATGTCGACTATGTACTGCATGAATTACATCCAGCTCACACCCATATGTAAAGATCAATATGTGATAGAGGTTTTAATTATACACTTCCGACACCAAAGGTAATCACAATACCAAACACCACCACCACCACAACCACCCCCCCCCTGAACACCTCTCCCAACTACCTCAGAGGAAGCACAAAACAAGACAACGGACCTTTCCAAAATAATATATCCCTTCAACAGTATACTAGCTCAATCTACAGAGATGTGGCAACCAAGTATGTATAAGAGAAAGAACTCAAACATTAACAATAATGTGCACAACGCTAAGACTATCAGTAAAATACTATACACAATTCCCTATACAAACCAAAAACTTTTCAGTGTAGATATACCATTGATAGTGTAGTGTACTGAATAGTGAATGCAACCATATTATCTCAGACACTGGGGAATATTTCGGTCATGTAGCTGTGTTTACCCCCCCCTTTGAAACAGAAGCGGAGCGGGCTAATCCAACATAAACAACGTCATCGTAAGACTATAAATAATTAAGCTAAGAATTGGGCGTGGTTTACTTCTGCAAAGAGAAGAGACTGGGCCGCAGCAAAGGTCCGCACCCTGCCACATGGCTGCCGTCATGAGCTCGTGCCTCCTCAATACAGGCCCATTGCGAACTCAGCGCCACAGCACCGCAGATTTACGTCTGTATCAACAACTGTCTTCGGTCTACACTGTGGACAGCAGGGTTTACAACTTGAATTCAACTTTGGATCTAAATGTGTAGTCGGTATCTGTGCTGAATACTGCCTTCAATCTACTCTGCGGTCAGTAGAATTGACAACTTGATACCAGTTGCGCATCAGCACTACAGAAAACATTGAATTCAGTCTCGATTTATTTAAAGCAAAGACAATTGTACTATGTCCTCAGATTTTGTTAAAGTTTGAACAGTAGGAAATTCAGCCTTGATTTATGTAAGGCAGAGACAATTTTGTTAATGGATGCCACAAAAAACATTCCTCAATGTCTGTACTAAGTACTGCCTTCAAATTTACACTGCGATCAACGGAGTTCACTACTTGATGCCAGGAGCGCATCAGCACTACAGACAACATAGAATTCATTCTCGATTTATTTAAGGCAGAGACAATTCTACTCTGTCGTCAGATTTTGTTATCGTATGTGAAAAAAAGCATTTGTCAATGTTTCTGTAGACTACTGCCATAAATGTACTCTGAGGACAGTAGGGTTCACAACTTGAATTCAGCTTTCCATCTACACTACGGACAGTTGGGAATTCAGCCTTGATTCATGTAATGCAGAGACAATTCTACTGTATGTGTTCAGATTTTTTTTACATAAGTCACAAAAATCATTCGTCAGTATCAGTGCTGACAACTGCCATCGATCTACATTGTGAGAGCTCACGATTCAGGTGGAATGACGATGGCACATGACACTTTCAAATAGCCAAGAGACATTGTACCAGTGCGACCCGTCCAAACCATGAATCCTCACAGGGTGCACACACGCTGAGTTTTTCATGTACCACCAACTCTCTGCACCACAAGTCATCTCTATGTGGCCTTGTTAAAGCACAATTCACTAGGCAAAAAAACATTGCTTCAAGTGTGGCCTGCACAGACCATGCATCATCGCAGGTTACGTACAGGCTCAGTGCCAAAGGTACCAGTAACTCACTGCACCATAATTCATCACCACATGGCCGTATTCAGTCAGAATTCAAAATAGAAAATACATTGGTCCAAATACGGCCCCCCCCCTTTACCACTCATTATCGCAGGGTACGTACAAGATCAGTGCCAAAGGTACAACTAACCAGAAATCATCGCAAAGAAGAGTGAGCAGTTTTATGTATCACTTTTAAATGGAATTCATGCAGAATTCAATCGACAAAAGACATTTCTTCAATTACTGTGCCTCCCCCCGACAACGCATCATCGCAGGGTTCGTACACGCTAAGCGCCAAAGGTACTAGTAACTCAGTGCACAAAAAATCATCGCCACGTGACCGTATTGAGTCAGATGTCTTATTTTGAAGAAAATTTATCATAGTTTTTGGAGATCTACTGCAACTTACCTCAGTGAAAGGACAACCAATATTTATAAGAAAAATTGATTTGAAAGATTTTGCTAGCATTGCGTCCTGCTTGGAACACGCATCATTGCAGGCTCCACAGAACTTTGTTGCTTCAGTTGCCACTAACTGTGCACCACTTATCAGCGCTGGCTGCACACATACTAAATTAACAATACTGTGCAGCTCTAATCAATGCCACATGGTCGTGGGCTCTTGCTAACCGCTGCCTTCAGCCTACACTGCGGTTATCAGAGTTCACAATTAATTACACTGTTAATTTATTATTTGCAGAGTACACTAACCAAACTAAGTATAACATCTATCAAACCCTATACAATATCCCTTTATTTTGCTTCCTTTAACAACTTCTTTTATATCACTTATACATTTACTTGAATAATACATTTCACACTGCAAATGCAAAGGTACACTTAATGATAGTCTACACTGTGGATAGCATAGGTCACAATTTTAACATCACTTTTTCTTCATTGGAAACCTGAGTTTCTTTTTTGGAGTCAAAATGGCTACACCACTGGAAGAATCATCTGATTCGGATTTTTTTGCAGAAGAATTCATAACCATCGATGGTACTTTTTTTCCCCCCAAAGTACATACAGTCCAGTATGCAACAGTCAATGCTTTGAGTGCAGCCCGTTCACACCATGCATCATAGCAGGGTGAGCACACGCTAAACACCAGACGTACCACTAACTCAGTACACCATAAATAATCACCACTAGGCTTTATTAAGGCAAAATTATGTAGTCAAAAAACATTATCCCCGGTGCGGCCTATTCGGATCACGCATCATCGCAGGTTACGTACACGCTCATTCCCAAATGTACTACTAACTCAGTGCACCATAATTCATTGCCACATGGCCGTATTCAGGCAGAATTTAACTGATTCTTCATTCATTATTTATAAAGTGCAGTACCAAACAAAGTAACGTCCTTTAAACCTACACAAAATCACCACATGGCCTTACTAAGCCAGAAACCTCAAGACAAAAAACATTATTATCAGTACGGCCTGCCCAACCCACACATCATTGCAGGGTCCACAGAACCTTGTTGTTTCAGGTACCATTAACTCAGTGGAAACCAAACTAAGTATAACACCTATCACACCCTACACAATATCCCTTTAGTATGCTTCCTTCAAAATTTGTTTTATATCACTTATAGATTTCGTTGAATAATAAAGTGCACCCTGCATACATGTTCGATCTTCTACTTCCACTATAAAATGTTTTATACAACATAGATTTAGTTGAATAATAAAATGCATGCTGCATACATGTTCTATCTTCCACTTCAATCATAACTGAAGATGATGCACTCCACCCTAAGATCTACACTGCGGACAGCAGGGTTAACAACTTGAATTTACCTTTGCATCTACACTATAGACAGTAGGAATTTCAACCTTGATTTATTTAATGCAGAGACAATTATACTGTATGTATTCAGATTTTGTTAAAATAAGTGCAGAAAAACATTGTTCTATAACTGTACTGACTACTAGCTTTGATGTACAGTGTGCACAGTAGGGTCCACAACTTGAATTTACCTTTTCATCTACACTACAGACAGCATTAAATTCAGCCTCGATTTATTTAAAGCAGAGAAAAAAATGTGCTGTTGCACTGCAAGTATGGGCAAGCACATTCAATTGCTGCTTCGTGTAAACTGTGATAAAAAAGAATGTAGAAGATTGCGCCAAAATGTACCTCCACCACTGGCAATACGAAGTACCTCTGGGGTTTCACCTTCAACATCGCCTCCAGACATACGTCCCCATTTTGTGAAAGTTACAATGCACTGCGTGAAGTGGAATCATTTAATTTGGTATGGGGAGCAATCAGTACACCTAGTTTACACAGTAATTTATAACTATTGATGCTAGTTTTTTTCCCCCTCAAAGTTCATATAGTCCAGTGTGCAACAGTGAATGATTTCAGTGCAGCCCGCTCAGACCACGCATCATCGCAGGGTGAGCACACGATAAATACCAGACGTAGCATTAACTCAGTATACCGTGAATAATCGCCACATGCCCTTGTTAAGGCAAACTTCAATATTCAAAACACATTTTTAACAGTACAGTCTGCCTGGACCACGCTTCATCGCAGACTCCACACAAACCGCTCCTACCGGAGTACACCACAACTCATGAACTCTTTAAGATAGAATCTTCTGTGTATTACTTCAAATACAATCCTCCTATCTTTGTACAGTAGAAGTCATAAACCGTTTATGATTAAATATCTGTATATGATATCATGATTACTATTCTACTTATAGCCAACAACAACGTAATAAAATGGAGTCGAGCACACGTGCCGTACCCACTTCAACTATCTATTAAGCATGAGCGAATTTTGCGGATCTCGCGTTCGCGAATTTTGCGGATTTGCGGATTCGCAATCCGCAAAATCCGCGAATTCCCGCGAATTTGCGGATTTTTTTTTTTTTTGTGTTCGCCCGTGTTTCTGCCAGTTCGCGAGGGTTTTGTACACTTTCGCAAATTGCGAACTTACCTGTCGGGTCGCAAGTTTCGCGAACTTGTTGTTTCTACGTGTCCAGCCTGTTTGGGACACTCTTCTTCATCACTGCCACTCTCTGTCACCACTGCCACTCTCTGACTACTCATGCCACCCTCTGGCCCACCCATGCCACCCTCTGTTACATCACCACACCCTCTGGTTGTCCAGTGTACATTATTTTCGGCAAAGCAAAGCACACCTTCCCTGCCTCAAGTGACCTGAATTAATTTGGGGCTGATTCATGTGTCACAGAATATTTTTTTAGCTGGCACCTGCTTCCTTAGTGCGCCCTGATTAGTGATCTTTTGCACTTGCTAAGTGCTTTCATTGTTGCAAAATTAGTTACAACACCTGCCCTGCCCCAACTGACAATAATGAATTAGGGGCTGATTAATGGATTTTAACTTCCAGCCTGGCTCCTGCTTGTCTCCCTTAGCTGTAATTCAGGACCTTTGTGGCATTTGTGTAACTATTCTGAGGTTCAGAGCAGGGTCACATACTAGTTTCAACTGGCAACTGAACTCTGGAGGGGCCCCTCAGGAAGCACTCCAGGAAATGGCTACTAATGATGAGCCTGAACTTTTGAACCTGGTAAGTAGTTACTTTCAGTTTTGCTAAGATCGTATTTCTGCAATTTTGCACTTATTCGCGGGGCGCGAACTCACGCGAACAGTGCGAGCAGTGCGAGCAAAATCCGCTGCTCGCGGATTTGCGGATTTTGCGGGAAATTCGCAAATCTCGCGGATTGCGGATTTCCCGAAAATCCGCAAAATCCGCGAGCGGAACGGATTTTCCGCCCACGCCTACTATCTATCTGTGTTTGTGTATTTATTGTGTAAAATGCTGCTCCTCCGCCCTAACACATTATATTGTGCTATAAATAGCATATGCAACCATCTTACCTGTGACAGTAAGTGTGGGATATTCCTCCTTTTTTTTATAGCATATTTATATAGTGCGAAATCAACCAAAAACTATATCAGCAATTTACATGAACACCGTATTTACAAAAACATTTTCAGGCACGCGTACATTACGTCATTACTCAATACCAGGATGTGGACGCAACTCAGAACCTCGAACACTGATTTCCAGCACCAAGTTCTACAGTGTACCTTAAAAACCACAAACATATATATATTAGCTGCCCTTCATGTGCCAAAAACTGCAACTGAAACCTTTCACAGCCCTGTATTACTACAACTACAACACTCCACTGAATGTACAACAAACATTCATAATCACAGAAATGCGTCATAGCCACCATCTTTAATGTGTGCAACTATGAACGAATATAGAATCAGTGATTCCCTCATACCTTCCATGTTGGCCAAGTTGTGGAATTTTACAGATATAATGACACATTTGCTTTTAAGACCAGGGTGACGTCAGCATCTCAAAACGAACACCTGAATCACTTGATTTCTCATATAGCTCACAACGGGACCACACCCATAGCTCTGGAATCTATATATTTATATATATTTTTTTTTTGAGCAATGTTGGTTTAAGCTGGAGCGCTCAGCAGGGGGTGCGTGCGCAGGACCAACCACAAGTCGATTGAATTTTCTGACAAGAATTTACGCAGCACTCAGGAACTTGTGTATACTTATTTATTCGGCAAACTCCAAAGCAAACAAGTCTGTCACACTGACGCGTTTCGGGCTAGCGCCCTTTCTCACGGTGGGTGGCAATACTTCCGTTTCTACTTAAAAAGGCTTTGCATTATGGTCTACGCTCCCTAGACTTCTGGGACATGTAGTCAGTACATTCTACTTTATGCAAAAAGACACCTTTTGTGACAGTTATATGTATATGTTAAGGTCAAGATTCTTAACACATTACTTTTATCAATAGCACTCACTTGTTATAATGTATAAACATACATTTTAGGTATAGTACCTGATTACAGTTGATTTACAATTTTTTTTGAGTGCAATCTATTTTTTTGCCTATCACCACATTCATTTATATGAGACATCATTTTAGGTATAGTACCCCTATGTTTCTACCTTAATTTAACGTTTCAAGTGGCTCAGTCTCTTTCTAGGCCAAATCTTCTCCCCACTTGGTCATGATTGTTTCAAGATTATTACATCTTTTTATTCATCATTATGGTTCATCTGGCAATGAAATCCATCTTTGTACCAAACATTGATCTTATTTTGCTTCAGTTTTTGTTCATTAGTTGGGTTCAAGGGATCACCTTCACAAGTGTACAAAAAGTTCCTCATCGAGGTTCATCCCCCTTGGGATTTTAGTTTTCATTCGGATTATGTACTTTGATTCAAGTTGTCTTAATTTTAATTTGCGGTCACCCAGTCTTTCGTTTTCTTTGATACTGTCAATTCCAAAGAAACACATTTTCTTCCAGTCTCCTCCTTGGCATTCAAGTAAGTGTTTTGCCGTTGCATATGCCACATCTCTATTTTTTACGGCTCTAATGTGTTCCAGTATTCTTTTCTTTACTGTACAAATTGTACTTCCTATGTACATCTGGTTACAGTCACATTGGATGGCATACACAACATATTGAGTGGTAAACCTCATTTTTGATGTTATCTCGATCAGTCTTCCCACTGGATCTCTGAAGGATTTCTTGTTTTTTCCTATTTTGCAGGCCTTACATTTCCCACATTTGTTAAAGCCAATCTTTTGTTTTTCTAGCCAATTGGTAGATGTTTCAATTGGAATTTCAAAATGGGGTTTTACTAACATGTCCTTTAGTGAGGATACTTTTCTGAAAGTCATATTCGGTTCTTTACCAATGATTATTTTTAGATCTGAGTCTTGTTGTAGTAAAGGCCAATATTTCTGTACACATCCTCTGATTTTTTGTGCTTCCTTGCTGTAAGTTAGGATCAATCTGGGAGAATCTTGGATGTTATTTGTTACTTTTGTTGGCGATTGCATTAAGATTTCAGTTCTTGTTCTTTTCCCAATTTTTTCCAACTTTTTGTTAAGATCTCTCCCTTTGTATCCTCTTGCTTTTAGTCTAGATGCACATTTGGAAATTTCAGCATTCACTTCCTCTTCTTTAGAGCAGTTTCTCTTAATTCTCGTAAATTCTCCAAATAGAATAATTCTTATAACCGATTTTGGATGGAAGCTCTGCGCATGTAGGATACTGTTGGTGGCAGTGCTTTTCCTGAAAAGTGTTGTATTGATTTGGTCATTTTCGATATATACTTTGATGTCAAGATAATCGATTCTACATTTGCTCGTATTGCATGTGAATGACAGCCCAACTCTATTATCATTAAGTTTTGAAAAGTATTTCATAAAGTCATTCTTGGTGCCGTTCCATATGAGAAAAAGGTCGTCGATGTATCTTGACCAGAGCATTATTTTCTCCAATGCCTCGTTGTTATCAGGTCCCCAGGCTTTCTCCTTCTCCCACCAACCCATGGCTAGATTGGCATAGTTGGGAGTGAAGGAGATGCCCATGGCGCAGCCACATAATTGTTGGTATATGTTATGATTGAAAAGAAATATATTATAGCCCGCCATAGAGGGCTATACCGGCTATTAAAGGCCCTCTCAAGCGTTAAAGGCCCGGAGCCGAAGGCGAGGACCTTTAACAAGGGAGAGGGACTTTAATAGTGGTATAGTCCAACTACGATGGGCTATAAGGCTATTAGAACATTCTGTCTGCGGACAGAATGTTCTAACAAAAAAAACAAAGCCTTTTGGGAGCATGAGGGGATTGGAATCCCCTCAGGTTCCCTGAACCCTTTGTTCACAGTCAGAGCTGTGAACAAAGAAACATTGGAATGTTGGAGCTCCAGGCTTATACCAGCCATTATAAGCCCAGAGCACTCCATTGTTTTCAATGCAGCTCCCAACATTCCAATGTTCTAATATTGTTTAAACACGTGCTGATCAGTGTTAATAGCAATGCTGATTGTTCCAAATTGGATATGTTTCTTTGTTTCAGAAAGTAGGCGCAAGCATTTAGTCCCACTGAGTGTTCTATTGATGTATATAGGGATACTACATCTATTGTTACCATTAGGTAGGAGGGATTCCAGGCGATGTTAGATAATATTCGTAAAAACTCGCCAGTGTCTTGTATGTACGAAATGAGATTTTTTACCATTGGTGCTAGGTATTCGTCGACAAGAGGACACTATTGGTCTGCCCTGTGGATCAATTAGGTCTTGTGTACTTTGGGCAGGAAATAGATTGTCGGTATGGTTAGGTTTTCCTTCAATAGATATTGGAATTCCTCAGTGTCTAATAATTTTTGTTCATGCCACTCATCCAACATTTCTCTAATTTCTTTTTTCATTGTATTTATTGGATTTGATGTTAATTTTCTGTTTCATCATTTAGTTGGCGATTCGCTTCTTTGATATATTCATTGGTGTTCTCAATGACAATGTTTCCACCCTTGTAGCGGGCTTTATTATGATGTTAATATTTTTGCCAGTGATTGTATTGCTTGATTTTCCTTGATTGAGATATTCTCAGATTTGGTGTTCCTTTGTTTTTCAAGTTTGTCAAATTCAGTTAGCACTGCTTCTGAGAATAGGTCAATTTTGTTCCCAGGAGACAATTGTGGACAGTATCTTGATTTTGGTCGTAAACCACTTTTCTGATATGATTTTGCATCGAGTCCTAATTCATGTAACATGGAAATCTCAGAGACTTCATCGTCTTCATATTCATTGGCTAAGTCATATAGCACTTTGAGATGTGGTATTAGTTCAATCGTTAGCTCTCATTCTGCCTCATTTGACATAGTTGTTTGGTCAACTATGTTTTCCAGTAGTTGACATTCTTTATTGTGTTTATTGGCATGGGATTTAACCAATTTTATTTTACGAATAATTCTGTAGAAATCAATCTTGGTATCTGTGTGATTAAAGTGTTTCTGAGGGCAAAAACGTAATCCTTTGTTCAACACTTGACATTCTGTTTGCGTTAGTGTGTATTCTGATAGATTTATTATCAGGTTGTCTTTCTCTACGTTTTCTTGTTTCAGTTCCTCAGAGGGTACTGTTTTTTTGTGGTTGTTGCGGTTGTTTTTGGATCTTCTTGTTTTTCTGCGTCTTCTGAAAACTTTGAAGTATTTTTTTGCATATCCTCTGCCTCTGCCTCTTCCCCTCCCCTGACATTGTGTTCTTGTCAGGTTCTGATCGAGGTTCACTTGGCGCATCTCCTCTAAAAAAGACAGTTTTGTTGAATGTTTATAGCCGGTTGTTGTGTCACCTTCACCACCTCTGACATTGGATTCACTTCCAGGTTCATTTGAAGGCTGGTATGTTTTTTTGGCAAAGTTGGTTTTCAGGGCGTCAAAACGTTTTGTGAATGTAAATATGTGCCCATGTTTATAATCAGCCTCATCTCTAATGAACTTCCTATGTTTTCTCTGTTGGACTTCATCCTCGTATTTTTCGAGGCAATCTTCCATTTCTTTGCGTATTTTTTCTGTTTCTCTTTTGTCTTTTTGTAAAATTTTGGTTTCCAAATCCTTTATTATGTCGTGGATTTTCTCTAAGTCTTTTTCGACACATTTAGTCAAGATGCGCATCATGTTTTTACTGCATTGCATATTATTTTCTCCCCATTCTAGCAGCATATCAGTTCTTGTATTGGGGTAGGTAGGCATAGTGAAGATCCGCAATCCACGTGGGACTCTATCCACTTCCAGGTATTTTTGAAGTGCTAATATTTCACAGCTTTTATTTATTTCTCATTTATATTGTTTTTCCAGTTGAAAAAATAATTGTTTTAATGATGTATCTGTATTGGATGCTTGAACACCTTCCTCTTTTTCTGTATGCCCATCAATACTTTCTGTTTGAAATATTGTTGCTGCTTTGTCCATACATTTGGTTTTACATGCTTCCATGATTATTTACGTTTGTTTGGTGTTATTCCAATATCTCAGTGGGTCTTCGATTTGGTCTCTTAGAGACTTTTATCAGGCAATTGCTGTGCGTTGTTAACTATTTCCTGTGTAAAGTTAGCTTTTCGAGTTTACTGCTGTTTAAAATGTCAAGAAACTAGTTCCTGCTTTAGTGGTTCACAAAGGGAGTTGCCATGCATTGGCCCCCACTTCGTATCTTTTTCCCACCCTCGAGTCGCTATGAGGCAACGAGGCTGCCGATGAGTATTTAATGCACCAGTAGCTTCCACTTACCCAGCCGGTCGATCTACGTTTGGGCGGCGTTCTCTACCCCGTCCTGCGGTGTTCAACTCGGCAAGGGTTACGGTGTTCGCTGATAATTCTTTCTCGGTTTCCCGGCTTCTCCTCTATGTCTCGGGCGCCTCCAGCTGATTCAATTTGAAGCAATGTTGGTTTAAGCTGGAGCGCTCAGCAGCGGGTGCATGTGCAGGAATTTTCTGGCAAGAATTTACGCCACACTCAGGAACTTGTGTATACTTATTTTGTTGGCAAACTCCAAAGCAAACAAGTCTGTCACACCGACGCGTTTCGGGCTTGCGTCCTTTCTCACGGTGGGTGGCACTACTTCCGTTTCTACTTAAAAAGGCTTTGCATTATGGTCTACGTGCCCAAGACTTTGAGCAATTGTAGTCAGCGCATTCTACTTTATGCAAAGTGACACCTTTTGTGACAGTTATATGTATATGTTAAGGTCAAGATTCCTAACACATTACTTTTATCAATAGCACTCACTTGTTATAATGTATAAACATCAGTTATAGGTATAGTACCGGATTACAGATGATTTACAATTTTTTTTGAGTGCAATCAATTTTCTTGCCTATCACCACATTCATTTATATGAGACATCATTCTTAGGTATAGTACCCCTATGTTTCCTCCTTAATTTAAAGTTTCAAGTGGCTCAGTCTCTTTCTAGGCCAAATCTTCTCATGATTGCTTCAAGATTACTACATCTTTTAATTCATCAGTATGGTCCATCTGGCAATGAAATCCATCTTTGTACCAAACATTGATCTTATTTTGCTTCAGTTTGCCGAATAAATAAGTATACAAAAGTTCCTGAGTGCGATCTATATATATATATGTGTGTGTGTGTGTATTACCTACTGGCGGTCGCCAGTAGGAATATATAGTTAGTACCTAGTGTCCATAGGAAATCCGCAACATTCTATTGGGAATAACTTTGGCGCCGCTTGAGGAATTTGCATGTAATTTTCCAAAATTTAGGCCAGCTCCGCTCCACTCCTTCCCTGAAAGTGTCAGGGGGATTCGTCAAGCGGGGGCCGAATTTCCATGGGATGTTCAGACACGGCTACAGCCCGAACCGCTGAATGGAATTACACCAAACTTTTCAAAATTGTAGGGGACTGGTAAGCAGAAGTGCCTTTTCTATATTTGGTGAAAATTGCTCCAGTGGTTTTTACGAAAATGAACTTAAAAAAATGTATATATCTAGATGCGCGCTTCGAGCACTCAGGGTACGCGTACCGGTAAGCGCCCCTGGCGTGCCACGGAAGTGCCCGAGCGGAAAGCTGATTGGTTCCCGGGTGTCTGTCAACATTCCAAACAGTCTGGAGAGTCCGCCATCTTGTGTCTCGGTAGAATCGAGTCACAAGAGGTGAAAAAAAAAAGGGGGAAATGATTAAAAGGGGGCAGGGTAGACACCCCCTGACCCCCTAGGTTTTCTGGGGGGGGGGGGGGGGACTAGAAGGACCCTGAAGGGCAAAAAAACTTTTTTTTTTTTAAATTTTGCGGGGTAAACGCTGGGTGCGTTCCCATGTACGCTTCCAGGTACGCATACCCTGAGCTGGGAAAACAGTGAAAGTATATAGTGTAAAATAAGAATTTGGAGTGCTTAGAGGTAGGGTAGCTCTACAAAGAGCTGTTGTGTTATGTGGGTGATTTAGGTACCTACAAGTAGGTACCGATGCAGAGTCTAAAATTCAAGAGAAATACTCTGTTCCCCTCATCTAAAAAATGTACAAAAAAAATTGGGGCCTGGGGGGTCCTTGTGGGACCCCCTGAGCAGGCATAGGGGATCAGGGTGCTTCTACCCTGCTTCCTTTGCGTGTTTTGCACCTTTGTTTCACTGCTTTCTTGTTCCTTGGTTTTACCAAGGCACAAGATGGCTGCCAACACTTCTTGGTTTGGAGTGTTGACAGACAGTGGCAGCCAATCAGCATGCCTTCCTGAGAATGCTGCATGCTCATTGTCTGTCAACACTTCTAACCAGGAAGTGTTGGCATCCATCTTGTGCTCGATAGACAAAGGCAAAAGAAAGCAAAAAAACAAACGTGAAGAACACAAAAAGGGTGCAGGGTAGATACACCCTGACCCCCTAGGCCTGCCCAGGTAGTCCCACAGGGACAAAAAAAAACAAATATTTTTTTTTAAAAGCCTGGTCTGTTTTTAAAAAATGTACCCCCCGGGGGGACCAATTCATGGGGGCACAGTGATAAAGAAGTTTGGGGAGTCCACAATCCCCCCTGGGACAAAGCAACGCAGCCCCTTGGTGCATACTGGAGGTTCCTGGTGGGCTAGATGGCCCCCAGGGACCCCAAGTATTCAAGGGGAATTAGTTTCTACTCTGCAAACATGCGAGGGGTTGCGCTGCAGAGAGGTGTAAAAAAGGGTGTGGCCTCATTACACCTCTCTGCAATGCAGCCCCCTGGCACATACTGCAGGTTCCAGGTGGGCTAGTTGGCCCCCAGGGACCCCCTGTATGCAAGGGGAATTAGTTCCCCCTCTGCAAACACGCCCGGGGGCTGCGTTGCAGAGAGGTGTAAAAAAGGGTGTGGACTCATTACACCTCTCTGCAATTTATTTATTTATTTATTTAATTTCTTGTATAGCGCAAGAATGGAAAGGGGCGACCACTCGGTCCCCCCGAACGTATGGATGAGTGCCTCGATCCCCCCGGGAAGCCATTTTTGGGCGGGAGGCGCGTCTCGGCTGGTATGCCCGAAGCGGCGTAGCCGGGGCGCGCTTTTTCCCGCCCTAGAGTGGGCTGGCCTAGACACCGACGCAGCCAGCCACGCCCTCGGGGCGGGCAGGGGCGGGTTTTCGCCCGCCCTGAAGACGGATAAAAGAAGGCGCAAGACCAGAAGACGTCCTCTTGTTCTTGTGCTCCGAAGCTGCACCTCCTCGCTACACGTGAGCTCGGGACGGAACGAAGAGCCAATTTTGAGCGTTTTGATCTTTTTCTTTGTCTTCTAGATACTTCGTCGGAGAGATGCCCAAGAAAGGCGCAAAGAGAATGACGACTGAGCAGATGGTCCGGGCCCTTTTTAAGGATATGTCCGACATAAAGAAGCGGCTGGCGGAGCGAGACGGGGAGGAAGGATCGGGCCAACCACCGGCTGGAGGGAGACCTAAGAGGCCGAGAAGGGTTCCAGCCGGGGGAGATGTCCCGGCTCCCTCTGCCCCGCTCGAGGCGCCGACCCCAGTACCGATCGAGGGGAATCCAATCCCCGTTGTCGTCACCCCGACACCTAAGGAAGACATGCCCCCCGAGCTGGCAGCACAGCTAGCAGCTTGGTTGGGGGATAGCAGTGATGGCGCCACGGCTGCCGAGGCACAGGCGCTGATAAAGGGGCTTCGTGAGAAGAAAGAGGCAGCTAGAGTGGCCGCACCGTTGGCTGGGATAGACAAGCCGCAAGCGGCAGAAGCTGCGTCCGGTTCAGGTAAGCGGCCATTGCCGATTGCACGGGACGAGTCAGCACCCTCTCGTAGAGAGAGATTGGGACAACATGTGCCTTTAGCCATAAAGGAAAAGATCTGGGCAGGGGAATACGTGAATATTTTTTCCTTGCTTGTTGATCACTATGATGTGGAGCATGTAAAAAGTCAGAAGGACCTAATGCATCCGAGTGTTTGGCGCGCAAAAATGGCCGCCTTTAAGGTAAATGAGAACATTGGCAACTGGGGCAATGCCTGGGGTATTTTTACATCGATTTTGGGGGAACGTAGGCCCGAGTTGCTTCCTGAGTTTCCCGTTTACCAATCACGAATTATGGGTTACTCGACGGCGTATCAAGGTAACCATTGGTTTTGTTATGATAATCTGTTCAGGAAAGAAAAGGAACATAACAAAAGTTTGACCTGGGATTGTTACGATTCTTTAACGTGGGATAAAATGAAGGAATCGGGAATGTTAAGAATGCCATTGGTCGGGAGCAATGTTGTTGACTACTCCCGCCAAAATGTGGGGTCACCCTTTCGACCAAGTACGAGCACCGACGACCAGTCGAGGCCCGCAGGTAATACCGGGAGAAAGGGTTTCTGTTATAACTTCAACAGAGGGAAATGTACCAGGCCTCCGGGGTCCTGTAAATTTAGACACGAATGTAGTACGTGTGGGTCATCCCATCCTGAGTCATCGTGCAGAGCCAGAACGGGTGAGAATGGGGGTAAGGGAGGCGCCAAACAGGTCTAATATAGTCCGAGGGGCGCCTTTACCAACCCCGATTGATACCTTGGCAATGATCCCCTGGCTCAGCGATTACCCGGATCGTGCTTCTGCCGGGGTGCTGCGGAACGGTTTTACACATGGTTTCCGCATCCCGGTGGGGGACTTTCAGGGTGTAGGGATTTGCAAGAATCAGCTTTCCGTCTTACAACATTCATCTGTGGTGCAGGAAAAAATTCAGAAAGAGGTTAGCCGGGGACGGGTTGCCGGCCCGTTTAGTGTACCCCCGGTACCTGATTTTGTTTGTTCTCCGTTAGGGGTGGTCCCCAAGAAGGACCCAGGTGAGTTTACGTCTGATCCATAATCTGTCTGCTCCACACGGCCTTTCGGTAAACGACGCAATTGATCCTGAAGTTTGTTCGGTGCGATACGCATCGTTTGATGAGGCAGTAGCCATCTTGAATCGCCTGGGGCCCGGGACGTTGATGGCGAAATCAGATATCGAGTCAGCGTTCCGGTTGCTCCCGGTACACCCAGACGATCAGCGTCTTTTGGGATTCGGGTTCCAGGGATCATTTTACATGGATAGGTGTATGCCAATGGGATGCTCTATATCATGTGCTTATTTTGAGCAATTCAGTACTTTCCTGCAATGGGTGTTCACTAAGAAGACGGGTTTTCGAAATGTAATGCACTACCTTGACGACTTTTTGTTCCTTGGCCCCGCCGGAAACCCCGAGTGTGCCCAGGCCTTAGATGAATTCTGTGTGTTGATGGGTCATTTTGGCGTGCCGTTGGCACCGGGAAAAACTATGGGTCCCACGACTTGCCTCGAGTTTTTGGGGATCGAGTTGGACTCAAGGGAGGGGTGTTTCCGTTTACCAGCCAGCAAAGTGTTGAAATTCAGGTCAGCCCTCCGAGTATGTTTAAATACACCCAAGGTTACACTGCATCAGTTGCAACAATTAGTGGGGAAGTTGAATTTTGCCTTAAGAGTAATCCCAATGGCTCGCCCTTTTTCCCGCTCCATTGCCCAAGCGATGATTGGCCTGAAGGAGGGTCATCATCGCACGAGGTTATCGGCTGAGGTCCGCCAGGACATGCGGATATGGTTAGCATTCCTGGCGGACTTCAATGGCCGAGTCGTCTGGAACAAGCCAGCCGTGTCCTCGGAAGAGCTTGGGCTATGGACGGATTCAGCAGGAAGCATAGGTTTCGGCGCCATCTTCGGCACGAACTGGTCTGCTCAAAGATGGCCCCTATGGTGGCACGAGAAGGGGCTAACGAGTAATATCGCTTTCCTTGAATTATTTCCCATTCTCGTGGCCCTGAGAACCTGGCCAGAAGGTTTCAGAGATCATTCTGTCGTTTTTTGGTCCGACAATATGACCGTGGTAGAATGCATCAACAGTCAGTCAGCCCATTGTAAATTGATTTTGAGGCTGCTCAAAGAAATTGTCCTACTATGTATGCAACTGAACGTGGTTTTCAGAGCAAAACATGTCCCAGGAGTGATGAATCAGGCCGCTGACGCACTGTCTCGTTTTCACATGCAGGCTTTCTCGGGTTTCCTCCCTTCAGCGGACCCGGAGCCGGCACCCTTCCCCGAAGCTCTCTGGTCTCTCGGTGCCCCGAACTTCGTCACCTCGTGGGAGAGAGTCTAGCACCCAGGACAAGGAAGGCATATGAAGGGGCGTTCCGGGCCTATTTAGCCTTTTTGGGGGCAGAGAGAGGGGGTCTTTGGGGTCAGGAAGAGTGGGTAGTACTCTTTCTTATGTCTTTACACAGGGCTGGGAAATCGGTGGCTACGGCCCAAAGGCATCGTGCCGCCATTTCCTTTGTTGCCAGGGCCCATGGCGTCCTGGACCCAACAGCGTCTTTCACAGTACAGAAAGCGCTGCGTGGGTGGCAACGCCTAGAGGGTCGCAGAGTAGACGTGAGACGACCGATAGGTCTAGACAGGTTGTCCCTGTTACTGGCCACACTCCCGAACACATGCTCGTCCCCTTTTGAGACCTGTTTGTTCCGGTCTGCATTTACGCTGGCGTTTCACGGGGCTATGAGAGTTAGTGAGCTGGTTGCAAGGAACAAACAGGATGTGACGGGGGGCTTGTGCAGAGAACATGTTCAGGTCAGGGGGGACGCGATGATTGTCTCCTTTCTCCGGTCTAAGACCGACCAAGATGGGAGAGGGGACTGTACGATCATTCGCAGGCACCCCGAGTCATCCATGTGTCCGGTACAGTGCTTAGAAGATTACCTAGCACAGAGAGTGGCAGCATGGGGGGGGACATTGTTGAGGCATGCAGACGCCACCCCGCTGACGAGGTTTCAGTTTCAACGGGTGCTTGCAATGGCCATTGCCGCAGCGGGCTTGGACCCGGGCGAATTTGGGACCCACTCCTTTCGTATAGGGGCTGCCACTGAAGCTACAGCCAGGGGTCTTAATGTAGAACAAGTGAAACGTGTGGGGCGCTGGTCCTCCAATTGTTATAAGAGGTACGTGCGATTGCACATGTTGTGAAGCTGTATTCATGTACTCACGCCTCTTGTCTTTTGTTTGTTTTCAGTTGCGCAAGCCTACGCGGCAGGGCAGACTGAGCAGTCGACCCAACACCAGGCCAGCGGTCGCACGTCACCGGCTGTGAAGAAGGAGGTGTGGGTCGTGGGCCACTCATACGTGAGACGGGCCGCAGACGTATTCAAAGCAGGTGACATGATTCACGTAGCTGGGGAATACGGGTACAGAGTGTCCTTCTACGGAAGGGGCGGTCTCTGTATTGACCAGTTTCAGGAATTTTTTGAGGGCCTGTTAGAGCGGATGAGGTCACCGCCGTCCATAGTCATAGTACATTTGGGGGGCAATGATTTGGTCACCACCGGTAGACGACTGCTCCTGGAGGCTATGCTTTCCACGGTAAGTTGGTTAGCGAGGAGAGTTCCGGGGTGCCTAATTGCGTGGTCTCATGTGATCCCACGAAAAGTGTGGCGGGGGGCTATCTCGATCCCTGCTTTGAATCATTCCGTTAAAAAATTGAATAACAAAGTGAGTAGGTTGTTCCGTTCCAAGACATTGCATTCAATCTCGCATAATTGTATTAATGATGACAGTATGTATCTGGGGGATGGTGTGCATTTGTCGAGGGCAGGGAATGAGTTACTCATAGGAGACTTCCTAGCCTGGTTAAAATCTTTAAAGCATGACCTTTAGGTAGGAGTTTTGTGGGGGGTCCGGATAGCCGGTCAACTATCCGGACCTGTGGCGGTAAGGTCATGATCGGTGAGCACTAATTGGTAGATCCCTATGAGTGGGCGTCACCCAACACGGATGGGAGCGCTCGGGAGAGGTGGCCATTGGCCCCTCAGTGGGGAGGCGGTCCCGTCTAAGGGCGGGTCGCCGGAAGTAAAGGAAAGGCGGTCAAGGCCCCTTCCTTTGTAGGAGGGGTTACAGCCCCCTCCTGGGGAATTTCCCGGGGCCAGTGTCATCTGCGACGGCAGATGCGGTAAGTTGTGTGGGGTGGGGAGAGGTCAACGATACCTTCTAGATACCACACACAAGTGTTCGAACGACCTTTAAATGGCGTCGAGTCTTAAGTGCCCCCGTCAAGTCAAGGGAAATTGTTAGTAGTTGCACTTGAGGTAAGCCCCTGTGCCATCGCCCCTCCTAAGTGGGAGGGGTAAGTCTGGTTAGGGATCTTGACACCGGTTATGACCTTGCCGTTGGCCCTTAAACGTTAGGATGTACAATTTCAGTGTTCTTAGAGAATGTTTTTGTAGGATGCTAGTTCGGCTAGGAGAACCTCTGTATTAGAGATTATGTTAAGGTTAGCCAAACATCGTAATGTGATAATGAAATTGTACATAACATGAAAACGTTTAATGTTTTTAATTTTTTGTTTTAATAAATACGGCCGGGATGGTCACTCCATCCCACATCCAAAAACTTTAAGAACTGTTTCCGGTTTCCCTTCCTTTTGGGGATTGTGTTGAGAGGGGGTGGCGGGTATCTCGGCCATATGGAAAGGGGCGACCACTCGGTCCCCCCGAACGTATGGATGAGTGCCTCGATCCCCCCGGGAAGCCATTTTTGGGCGGGAGGCGCGTCTCGGCTGGTATGCCCGAAGCGGCGTAGCCGGGGCGCGCTTTTTCCCGCCCTAGAGTGGGCTGGCCTAGACACCGACGCAGCCAGCCACGCCCTCGGGGCGGGCAGGGGCGGGTTTTCGCCCGCCCTGAAGACGGATAAAAGAAGGCGCAAGACCAGAAGACGTCCTCTTGTTCTTGTGCTCCGAAGCTGCACCTCCTCGCTACACGTGAGCTCGGGACGGAACGAAAAGCCAATTTTGACCCACCCACCAGCCCCTGAGGACAGCAAAGTTGTAGTACAATAAAGTGAATTGATAAGTTTGTTTTTTCCGTTTTGTTTACAGGTGATAACAGTATCAGTTTGTGGTTAATCATAATAAAGGATGGTGAATATCGTATAGCGCAAGAATAAACTCCTTACGGAGTATCTCTGCGCTTTGCTCGTTTTAGATGTACTTATAGAGGATTTGTGGTCATTGAGCTGAGGCTGGTAGGCAAAGCGGTCCAATCATATTTCTAGGAACAATATGGTTTTTAGCTTTTTCCTGAAAGCAAGATGGTTGGAAATTTGTCTTAAGCTGAAGGGTAGGTTGTTCCATAGGGTGGGCCCCACCAAGGAGAAGGCACGGCCGCCCTGCCTGTTTTTTTTTACAAGAGGGTTTTTTATTAGCAATTGGTTACTTGAACGTAGAGATCTATCTGGTTTGTAAGGGTGTAGTGTTTGACTCAGATATTTGGGGCCATTCCCGAGTAGGCACTTGTGGACGGTGCAGCAGATTTTAAATTTAACACGTTGCCGTATTGGGAGCCAGTGAAGCTTTTTAGTAAGGGCTTGGAGGGGGTTCTTGGGGGAGCATTCAGAATCAATCTTGCCGCCGTGTTCTGTACTACCTGTAAACGATTTATGGCATCCTCATTGGCTTGTATCAGGAGCCCGTTACAGTAGTCAAGGCGACTTATTACCATGGTCTGTACAAGGGTCTTTATGTAATTGTCCGGGAGGTAGGGGAAGATACATCTCAACAGTCCAATGGTATGGAAACATGCCCCCGCAGTCACGTTCGCATGTTCTTTTAAGGTTAGATTTTGATCTAACTTCACCCCTAAGTTCTTTACTGTTGATTTTGGGGAAGGTACTGGACCTAGATCCAGGGGCCACCACTCAGGGGACCACAGTATAGAGGCTTTTCCGAAGAGCATAAGTTCCGTCTTACCGACGTTGCATTGGAGGCGGTTGGATGCAGCCCACTGGCTTATATTGGAGGCTCCTGGTGGGCTAGTTGCCCCCATGTCATGAATGATGTAATATGTGGCATCATCAGCAGTGGATTGCGGGTGCGCGAAATATAGTTAGTACAACTAACTATATAGGAGCAATTTCAATGGTTTTGTATGATTGAAATGTCCAGCTAACTATAACACCCCTAAAACTTATATTTTTTTGAGTGAATATATATATATATACATATATATATATATGACACAACCACCGTCTCCTACCGCAATCGCTCTCACCACGATCACGCTGTGGACACAGACACGGATTTTTGACGATTTTGCGATCCACGAATCGCGCGAATTTGCCCAAAAATCCTCAAATTTGCAAGCTACGAATTATTTTGCTTGGTCGCGCTTGAAAAATACAATATCGCTCGCGCAGCGTTGACTTAACGTGCTTCTGAGTCCGAAGAGTCGTTTTTCTCCTGGTTTTGCGTGTGCTGCGCCATTTTCGATCTTGCTGCAAGTCCGCGCAAGAGTTTTTCGAACGCAATTAAGTTATCGCGGCTTGCCATCTTGCACAGCGAGAGTTTGACAACACGAGTACGCCATAGAGGCCCGCGATCACGCATTGCGGGAGTAAACAATGCCGAACACGTAGATGCAGCGCGCAGCTGACTTCCGGCGGGAGATTTGAACAGCTCGCGTTCCCGAAATTGCAAAAAATGCAATTCTGCACAAGAAATCCACCACAGGAAGCATAAACCTTGTAAAAATATGATTTTGATCAGAATAACTCCTCAGATTGACATGTGGCTGCACTTTTTGGTGCAGGAGCCCATTTTTTGGGGTAGGGTGGGAGGAAGGAAGTGCCCCAGAGTCTCCAACCTCCTGTTCGTGTCCAAAAGGCTCCTCCCAGTGCGTTGTCCATGTCCTGGTCACTTTTGATTTGGCTGTGAAGCTGGAAGGATTACTTTTTGTGGCTGCTGCTGGATATTTGTATTTGAGGACTTGTTGGACTTTGGAGTTTGGATCACTTTTGGACTTGACATTTTACAAGTAAGTTGGTGTTGTTTGTTTTGGGGCATTGCAGTTGAGGCAACTACAGTTCTAAAACTTTTTTCATAACTTTAACAAAATATATATTGTGGTGGGTAGCCACAGTATCCAGTAGGCCCAGGGTTAGTCATGGGTGCATGATACAACTGTTTCTGTGATTTTTTTTAACTTAATTCTCATTTATGTCATGGAATTTTAGCTCACTGTTATATGTTGATTTTTTTTTTAATTTTGGGGTGCCTGTTGAGGTTCTTAGATTTCCGACTTCGTCCCGTATTTAGCCACCATTTTGTGTCTTGTCGCCATTTTGTGTTGCCCTCAATCAAGCAGCATGGCGAACAGAGTGTTTTTGCTTTTTTCAGCTGCTACGTGTCTCTTCTGTTAAAGAGTAACCCCCTGCCCTTGTTTACGAAACCGATGTCAGGGTCTGGCTGAGTTTGTTAATCCATGTCTGGGTTGATTGTCTCGACTGACTATTTGCCTTCTCCTATTCTTTCCTTATATGATCTTATCCAACTGGCCTTCGCTATTCTCGCCTTGTATTCTCTTGTTACACAACTATCCTTTGAGGCACACAAATACGTCCTGCCACCTGCAAATTGGATTGTCGGTACTAGCACTGATTAATTTGTTGTGAGGGGTAACACACGGGGTCTGAGAGAGGGGCGTATTAGAGACACCTGATAGCTTGTTTTCCAACTTTTCTTATTGGTTCGTTTTGTATGTGTAGGGAGTAAACTCTGTAAATGTGTTTCCTATAAAAGATTGTGCGCCACGGATTGAAGTGGCAGTTTCCTCAGAACCTACCCCATATGTAACTTCTGGGATAACTGTGCTTGGCTGCAGCTAATAAACCTGGCTTTCCACGCTCAACAGAGTGTCTTGTGTCTCTGTTCGACAAGGCAGGTGAACTCGGGGATTTAAAGCGTGCCCTGCGCCGCCAGGCCCATAAGGCCCGGTTCTCCAACTGGCGCCCATTGTGGGGCGGCTTCAGTGGTAGCAGTTCAGCCCGAGGGTCGCGAGAAGCCCCGCAAGAAAATTCCAGAGGATTCGCGAGCCACGTCAAACGACCCCTGTATGTCGAAGTGGACCGAAGGTCTTTTGCAGTGTGGCTACTCCTTTCCGACAGCTGCTGACGACTGCTGCCCTGACTGCCGCCCTGCCTTGGACCCTCTGGTGATGACTGGTATCGCAAGAGGTTAGACGGGCCTCTGTTGGCGTGAGAAGACCATTTAGTTAAGTATTCATGGGTAGCGCCCACTTCTTTGTTTTGTTTTTGAATTTTGTTATCCGACCGTTGCAATAGCCAAAGCCAAGAGGTGAGTACATTTGTACTGTGTTTTTTGCTTTCACTCCTTGAAGTTGGTAAACGGACCAGTGAACTTAAGATGCCTGGTTTTAGCGGATTTAGGAGGTTTTGTTGTTTTGGCTGTAATAGGGATTCCCGGCTCGAGGACTCATGTCCGATTCCTCAGGTTGGAACTCCCACCTATGAGCTCTATTCTAAACATGGTGTTGGCCCCATTGCCTTTAATGAGGCATGGATCCGATACACGAAGAAAGATGGTGTTTTACAGTGGCCACAATATGGTAGCTTTGAGCCTGGTATATTAGATAATTTGGAAGCAATTTTGTTCAAAAGAAAAGCCCGGCCAGCAATGTTTGACTCTTTCCGCCTTTGGCGTAAAGAAGCTAAATAGAGAGAAATTAAGCAGGCAAAAAGAGATAGAAAAGCAAGGGATATGACGATCATACAGGTTGCCCAGCAGTTTAAGGACAATGAGACTGATCGAGCGATTGAAGTCTCGGACAGACAACATCGTATGGCAATACATAGATGCTACCCTGTGTTGCCTACTTCTCCACAGAGTAAGGATCTTGACGAAGATCCCTTAATGTCCCATTTGTTGAGATTGCCTCTGCCTTATGTACCAGGAGCTAATGCACCTGTATTGTTGCCGCCTGACCAGCAACCCGTTGTTCAGCCAGGTGGTCCGGCTCTTCCGCAATTGCCTCTTCCTGCATTGCCACCTGCACCTCCTTTGCCGCCAACTTCTGTATCTCAGTCCCCTTCACTTTCAGTCCCTCTTGTGACGGCTAGTCCTTCTCTTCCTTTGCTTAATACCGCGTCTCCAGTTTTACTATCTGCTTCTTCCCCGACTCGTAATCAGTAGGTTGATACTGTTTCCGGTCTTTTTCCCCCCCTCTTTGGGCCATTTAATAGGACTCCTGCTTTTTCTCGAAGGCAATCTCGTAGTCAAATCCCAGATTTTGACGGACGAGTTGCATTGGACTCTCTTGAGCATAAATGGATCATGAGTGGTCCACAGTATAGTGTACCTCATATTCTGAGTACATTTCTCCAGTGGAATGTGCCCACGCAGAGATATGTTTTTAATGTCATGCGTGACACTCTTGTTAAAGAATGGGAGAGTATGGAGTTGGATTTAGCCCCTCAGGGTCTGTTAGATATACAGGATAAGTTTGATAAAGGACTTATTGTGGGTTCCGAAGTTGAGGACGCTGTAAAGACACTAGTCACTTTCAGGTCCTTATTCTACTCTCAGACTATTCTTGAACCTGATCTTGCAGTCAGACAGAAAATGAAACATTATCCTATGAGGGAAGTTCCCCCAGTATGGAGAGAAGCGGTTCCAAAGGCAGGCAATATTCCGGATGTCCCTGCTCACATCCAGCGTATTTGGGTGCATGTCCCCTGGAAACGATCTGAATTTTTGGCACTCAAACAGTCTCTACCGGACCCTCATAAAAATCCTGCTGGGTATTATAAGGAGCTGTCCCAGACTGTTGATGCGTGTATTATGAATTTGGCTGATATTGACATGCTGATGGGGAATGTAGTTCCACAAGTGTTGTGGGCTCAGATTCGTAGGGAAGACCATGAACAGGCTTTAGGTGGTAATTGGGCAGCTATAGCTGCCGCAGATGCAGCACAAGTGGATGGTGCTAAGCCAGATGACTTGATTACACAATTGCCTGGTAGAAATATAGCTTTAATGAAGACGATAATGCCTGCCTTACGTGTTAACTGGTTTAAGTTAGCTGCGTGCAAGCAGAAGAAAGATGAGAGTGTCTCTGATTTCTTTACTCGTTTTGAGGAGACGTTTATAGATCACAGTGGTCAGGATATGAGTACTGAAAGTGGACAGCGATTATTTGTGGATACATTTGTATTTAATTTACTTCCTGAATTATCACATAAATTGAAAGACTCCGAAAGTTCATGGGCTGTTTCTTCGTCTGCACAGATATTAGCTACTGCTCAGTATTATGAGAATAGGGATAAGGCCGAGAAGAAGACGGAGGAATTGGAAATGAAGGCTTATCCCCCTCGTTCTGCCCAGCGCAAGTTTCAACAGCCTCCCCAGTTTCAGAGGTTGTTACAGAAACCTGAACCTTTTTTCTGCGACCTTTGCTTGGTCCTAATCAATGTGCCTATTGTAAAGAGGAAGGCCATTTTAAGAATAGCTGTCCGGTTTTATTGCAGCGTAATGGTGGATTCCCAGGGCCGCGAGGCCGTGGTGGTTTCCAATCAGCATCTATAGGTAGAGGGCGAGGTGCGTTGCCTCAAGGACAGCGTTCCCTTCCCCCTCAGAATTCTTTAAATTATTTTGATCAACAGAATACTCAGTATGCGCAATATTATAATGACGATTATTGCGTTGAGGGTAAGGTTCAGGATTTTCATTCTAGTTAGGACAGCCATGGACAAAGTCTAGTCTAGTCTACTCTGGAAATTTGTATTGCGCAGAACATATCACATCCCGTGAGGGAGTCTCATGGCGCATGCGGACAGTCCCAGAGAAAGAGAGGAGAGATCCTATAAAAGGCAAGACCTAGCTGAAAAGCCATGTTTTCAGCAATTTTCGGAACCTCATGTGCTCGATCGTTGCACGAATTTTCAGAGGAAGTTTGTTCCATAGGAGGGGTGCCATGTGGGAAAAAGCACGTCCCCATTTCTGACTGTTTGTACTCTAGATGGCGTAAGTAGGAACTTGGAGCTGGATCTCAGTTCTCGTCCGGGCTGGTACCAGGTCAATTTTTGGTTCCAGTATTTGGGTCCAGTGCCATGCATATTTTTATGAACTAGACACATGATTTTAAAAATGACTCTTTTTTTTATTGGGAGCCAGTGTAGATTCTTTAGGCTTGGAGAGGAAGGAGATCGTTTTGGGAGTCCCAAAGTCAGACGAGCAGCAGTGTTTTGAGCAACTTGTAGCCTCTTTATATGGCACTCATTTATGGCAAGCAGGATGGAATTGCAGTAGTCTAACCTATTTATTATGAGGCCCTGCACTAGAACTTTGCGAGCTTCTTTTGGTATCCATTTGAAAGCTCTGCGGAGGCTTCGCATTATTCCAAAACAGGTCCCGACAGTGTGGTTCACATGGTCCTTCATGGATAGTTTATTATCCATGTGGATTCCGAGATTGCGGACGGATTCTTTTGGGACCGGACATTCCTCCAATTCCGGGGGCCACCAGTCCTGAGTCCAATGTGCACTCGCTTGACCAAAGGTCAATATTTCAGATTTTGCACCATTTAGTTGTAAGTGGTTCAGACTCATCCAGTTTTTAACCTTGATCAGACACTTTTTGAAACGTTTTTTTGTATGATTGATATCATGGCCAAGGGTGACAAGTATTTGCGTGTCATCCGCATATGATAACACGTCAAATCCATGTGCCCTAATGAGTTTGGCCAGAAGGGCCATGTAAACATTAAAAAGCGAAGGACTGAGGATTGAGCCTTGTGGCACACCCCTGGTAACTGGCCGTGTACTGGCCAGAGTTTCATCAGTTTGCAGTTTAAGGGAGTCGTATCAATTCCAGTGGATCAGAATGGGCCTTATGTTGAAGTTGTTGCATTGGGTGTTGCAGAGCCATTTCTTTTGGATACTGGTGCAATGAGAAGTTCTATCATTCATTCCAAACTCCCTGGGGCACCTTTGTCTGGCTTAACGAACGTTTCTGTAGGATTTTCTGGCGCCCCAGTTGCTAACCCGGTTTCTTGTCCTTTGCCTCTTTCGATTGGTCCTTACAATTTGAAAGCTCCGCTTATTTTAACGACTGGTTGCGGAGAGAACTTGTTGGGTTTGGACTTGTTGAAACGTCTTCATGCGGCATTGTATTGTTCCCCTTCTGGTGTGCATCTTACCTTGGGTGAGAAATTGGTTTCACCTATGTATTTATCTAAAGATCGATTTCCGCCTGAATTGCAGTCTCTTCCTGCTACCCTTTGGGCTACGGGTCCGAATGATGTTGGTCTGCTCCGGATTCCACCTTATGTGGTTACTATTAAGCCTGATGTTCAGTTGCCACGCATTCCCCAGTATAAGATATCAAGTAATGGTGAACGAGCTTTGTTGGCTATTATATATGATCTGGTTCAGAAGGGTGTGGTTTAAGAGACGAGAGGTAATGTTTGCAACAGTCCTGTTCTACCTGTTCTTAAACGCACTGATCCTTTTCAGCCTCCTGCATATCGCTTTGTGATCGATCTTCGGGAGGTCAACAAGATTGCTGTACCCCAGTTTCCTGTTGTCCCAGATATCACTGCCTTGCTTACTATGATACCCGCTTCAGCTGCATGGTTCTCGGTTATTGACCTCAAAAATGCTATTTTAAGCATTCCTATTGCTGAGGAAAGGAGGGATATTTTTGGCTTCTCTCTTGGAGGCCAAAGTTTCCGGTTCAAGCGTGCACCTCAAGGCTATAGTGAGAGCCCCTCCATTTACAGTCAAGCTTTGAAATCTCAGCTTGACGCTTTCATTATGCCCCCAGGTGCCATTCTTATTCAGTATGTGGACGATTTGTTAGTTGCTGCTGATTCAGAGGATGTTTGTAAGGATGTGACTGTTTCACTGTTGCGTCATTTGTCTGACCTGCATCACAAGGTGTCCCCCTCTAAGTTGCAATATTGCCGCCAAGAGGTTACGTACTTAGGTCATCTCTCGTCGAAGGAGGGAAGACGATTGACCCCAGAACGAATTCAAGCAATTGCGCAAATGTCTGTACCATCCACACAAAGGGAGGTGCATGTCTTTCTGGGCATCACCTCTTATTGTAGACAGTGGATTCTGAAATTTTCTTTGTTCGCTAAACCTCTGTTGGCACTCACGTTGAACGATACACCCCAACTTCTTCCTTGGACTGATGAATGTAAAAAGAGTTTTTCTGACTTATGGACTGCCTTGTGTTCTGCCCCTGTGTTAGGTACTCCAGATTGCCTTTCACACTCTACGTTCATGAAAGAGAGGGTTGCGCGTTGTCAGTTTTAACGCAACAATTTGAAGACAAACAACGGCAATGTGCCTATTTTTCAGCTACGTTGGATCCAGTAGCCAAGGCATTGCCTAGTTGTCTCAGAGCTACAGCAGCGGCAGCGATCTCTAGTCGCCAATCTGCTGGATTGGTACTAGATAACTCTCTTGTTGTTATGGTACCAAATGCAGTGGATACTCTTTTGAATAGAACGAAAACACAACACCTCACGAATGCTCGCTTGTCTTGATATGAACTGACTCTCTTGGCTAGCCATATACACATCAAGCGGTGTAATTCTTTAAATCCAGCAACATTGTTGTCTATCCCGGACGAGAAAGACACTCAAGAACAGCATAATTGTTTTCTCCGAACAGAGGAGGAGACGAAAGGCAGAATAGACTTAAAAGACACACCACTTGTGGACCCGGATGGGATCCTATGGGTGGATGGCTCTTGTTTCAAACTTCCAAATGGCGAGGTGACTGCAGCTTATGCTTTTACCACATTGTATACGGTAATGGAGACAGCACGCATTGCACAGAATTCAGCCCAAGCAGCTGAACTAATTGCCCTGACGAGAGCGTTTGTGTTGGCTAAGGGAAAGAGAGTGAATGTTTATACTGATAGCCAATACGCCTTTTGTGTGGCTCATAGCTTTGGTCGGTTGTGGAAGGAAAAAGGATTCTTAACTTCCCATGGGATTAAGATACAGCATGGTCAGTTGGTGACTGACCTTCTCGAATCACTTGCTTTGCCTACCCAAATAGCAATAGTCAAGTGTAGTGCTCATAAGAAGATTACTGATGATGTGGGTCGCTGGAATGCTTTTGTAGATGAGGTAGAGAAAGAAACAGCGAGAGATGCTACGAGTCACATGTGTGTTGCAGGCCCTGCAAGATGGGTCGGAGAGGGAGGAATGTGTGAGGACACAATAGAAAGTGTGAGAACGATTCAAGAAGATGCTACTGAGAAGGAATTGAGTAAGTGGAGAGAAAGTACGGGAATGTTGGACGCGACAGGGTGTTGGACGGAATTGTCAGAGCATCAGCGTTGGCTGTTACCAGACGCCTATGTACTACCTGTAGTTACTATGGCGCATGGTCCAGCCTACATTAGTGCAAATGGCATATGTAAACTTCTGGCTCCAGTATGGCAGAATGAAGGAATTCCTAAATGTGCAGAGAATGTGGTGAAGCATTGCATTGTTTGTTTAATACATAATCCAGGAAAGGGAACCCCCAACTCCAGCAGGTCATTTTGCTCCACCTACTTATCCTTTTGAGGTATTACAAATTGATTACATTCATATGGATCGTGGTAATAACCTCAAATATGTTCTGGTGTTGGTGTGTGCCTTTTCCAGATGGAAAGAGGCCTACCCCCTAAAGGACAATACTGCTTTGTCTACTGCCAAAGTCCTTTTAAAGGAGTTTTTCCTGAGTTTCGGTTTGCCGGAGTGACACTGGAAGTGAATTAGTAGGCCAAATCATGCAGAAAGTTTGTACAGGTCTTGGTATTTGGCAGAAATTCCATGCGGCAAACCACCCTCAGTAGGCAGGTTTGGTAGAGTGCTATAAGGGCACTCTCAAGCTTAAATTGGCCAAGATTCAGGCCAGCACGGACCTTGCTTGGCCTGATGCTTTACCTTTGGCACTTTTATCCACAAGAACTACTGTGCATTCTCGTATTAGGACTCAGCCCATATGAGGTCGACCTAAAAATTATTCTGACATCCCATACCCAATGTTGATTGATTATTTGCATGATCTCAACACTAAATTGCGTGTTCTTCACCAACAGGTTCAAAACGCTTTGTCAGAGGCCTCTGCGGATCCAGGTCACTCCATCCAACCTGGTGACTGGGTCTGTCTGAAGAATTTCCAGTGGAAAAAGAATCTGGAACCTCGTTGGGGCCCGCCTCGGCAAGTCTTGTTAGCAACACGGACAGCAGTAAAGGTCGTCGGGAAAAAGAACTGGGTCCATGGTGTGCACTGTAAGAGGATACCTCTACCACTACCTTTTGATCAGTGGGTTTGCAAGGGTATGAGTGATAGTGAAGACGAAAGGGTCCCTCGATTTGTACCTTTTAGTAGTGCACGCCTGGATCAAACGAACTCCGAGAAAGAAGACGAAGACGTGTTGCAAGAAGCTGTACCATCACATCTGCGATTGAACACAGTGAATCCAGACATTTTGTTTCAAGAACAAACGATTCCTAATAAGACAATTGAATTTTTCTTTTTCCATTTTCCGATTACGTTCTTGAGAGATATTTTTTCTTTTTTCCACTATCCATCAAGTTGCAGGGTCACGGTAGGATTCTTAAGCTATGACCTGAGTAGTGACAGTAGGTCTGCAGGACTTGCAGTGTCATAGGAGTGCTAATAATCACAGCTAAGTGATCTAGGAAGATTGCCGTGAGCAACGCTTTAGAGTATGGGTACTAAAGTGGAAATCAGTGATAAGAACGAACAAATGAAAAGTAAATGTAAGAAATTATTGGTTGGTCCATGTGGCATAACCTTATGAATTTTAATATGTTCATGTATTTTATTGGCAAGTGTAAGTTGGGTTGTTTACACTATGCAGCAGGCACCTGTTCCAACTTCTGTTTCCTTGTCTTTCCCTACTACTGCCTCCCCACATCAGTTTCATACACTCCCAGAACATGAGCAGATTAGGAGAACAGAATATTTTAATAATTCATTTATCCAGTTATTGCATCAGCATCAACTGGTAATGAACACCACTGATTGTTGGGTCTGTGGGCTTATGCCCCATAATACAAAGAGAGGGATGCAATATTTAGTCCTTCCGTTTTCCTATTAAGGCTCCTCTTGGGCCTATTTGGCTATGTTTTCTAATGTTTATCAGAACCAACTATGGTATCCTCCTGGTAGTCTATATGGTGGTGGAGCAGATTTTAGTCACAGTTCTTTGATAAAGGGAATAGTGGCCATGGCTAGAATCGCTGAGATTAATAAGATTCCCGTGTATGAGAAAAGAGCATATGATGGCTGGAATGTAACCCGTTATGTTACTAGCCTTACAGAAAAGGCTAGGCGCTGGAGATCCCCACCAATTTGGACTGTACCTCATCGAGGTAATTTCTGTCTACAGATCAATGGCCAGAATGTTAAAAATCAACAGGAGAAGAGTGTCTGTTCCCATGCTTATGTCTATTCACTTCAGATTTCTTCGCCCTTAGTGCCATCAAAAGGCACATATTTTATTTGCCATGATAGAGCCTACACGTGGCTTCCTACCTACTTTTCTGGAACTTGCTATGTGGCTTTTCTTCTTCCTCCAACATATACTGCTCCTTCAGGTCATCATAGAAAGAGATATGGCAGAGGGTTTATTGATTCAAAAGACACAGCAGGACAAGAAGGAGGTGACTTTATTAAAGGGTTGCTTCCTTTGTGGGGCCCAATGGCCAACAGCAGAGACATCAAACAACTAGTTTGTGTTGTTGAGGCTACCATAAATGTAACTTCTGGAGCCTTGAGTAATCTGACAGCCGAACTTTAGGCTGATCGCCTCATGACTTTGCAGAACCGAATGGTTCTAGACATTGTCCTGGCACATTGTGGAGGAGTCTGTAAATTGATCGGGTCTAGTTGCTGCGTTTACATTCCTGATAATCCCCCTACGGTATACCAAGCCATCTCCAAGTTGCATATCATCTCCAAGTCTATACACCAGGACACAGGAGATTGGTCTGTGATGGGATGGTTTTGGGGACTACTGTCCACATGGGGATGGAAGATACTAACCTTCCTTGGAATGGTCTTGGCCATAATTTTCTCTTGTTGTCTCTGTGTACAGTGTGGCCCTGCCATCTGTGGTCTTTGTGCCACTATGTGTGTTCCAAAGCCTGTGTCACAGAAAACAGAGAACATTAGAATGATGTTAAAGCAACAGCTCGATGACCTCATGGCCATTGACATTGACTCAGACTAACTTGAGCCCTTTGTGTTTTGCCTGAGTAATGGCAAAAGGAGGGTCTGAGGGTCTTCGATTTTTGACTTTGTCCCGTATTTAGCCGCCATTTCGTGTCTTGTCGCCATTTTGTGTTGCCCTCACTCAGGCAGCACGGCAAACTGAGTGTTTTTGCTTTTCTCAGCTGCTACGTGTCTCTTCTGTTAAAGAGTAACCCCCTGCCCTTGTTTATGAAACCGATGTCAGGGTCTGGCTGAGTTCGTTAATCCATGTCTGGGTTGATTGATCCCTGTCTCGACTGAATATTTAACAATCAACAAAGGGAGAGAAAGGGTTCAAGGGCACTCTTAGTCCCCAGTCAGTAAGCAAATAAACAAAGGAAGAGTGTCCGTCAGAGAAGCGTTAAGAACTGACTACAGCACGTAAGATATTAGGCCAGATGTAAGTGGTCAGGTGACTGGACCAAATTTCAAGAAAAAATGCTGGATTTTTTCAGGAAACCCTCACTCACCCTAGTGGTGACATGCTTCATCATCGGGTCCACCGGGAGAGATCGAATACCTCCCCAGTGTGCTGCGACGCCAGGAGACTGCGGAGCAGGTTTTGTGAGAGTGAAGAGCAGGGCCGGTCCTAGCCATGGGCGGTATGGGCAGCTGCCCAGGGCCTCGCGCTCAGGGGGGCCCCGGGCCGCTGCCGGCCCTGCAGTTGCAATATGATTGATTTCATGGCCTGGGCTGGGGACAAGCGCTGGCACTGCGCACTGCTTTCGTCCGCGGGTCCGTCAATTGAATAATCTCGAGTGTGTGTACTTGTCAGGGGGGGCCCCGCCGGGAATAATAAAAAGGAGGATGATGTGGCATGGCCTGGGGACAAGCACTGCGCACTGCTTCCATCCGCGGGTCCGTCCGTCATAAATAACATCAAGAGTGTGAGTGTGTAGTGTACTTGTCAGGGGGGCCCCGCCGCCGGCCGGGCCTCGCAGTTGCGGCCCGGGAAGAATAATAAACAGTATGGCATGCAGCATGCATTGGCCTGGCCTGGGGCCTGAGTGACAAGCGCTGCGCACTGCTTTCGTCTATCGAGAGTGTGTCAGTGTTATACGTGTTTGTTAATGTTTCTCACTCCGTCAGGGGGACCCCGCCGCTGCCCCGCCCGTGTTTAATGTTGGGTAACTGGTTCTCTGAGTCTGCACTACACCTTCGTTCGCAAGCAGCCCCGTAGTGAAAGCGGACAGCCAGGGTGAACAAAAAGGGGGGGTGTGATGTTGGTGGATCACCGGAATGAAGAGGCACACTTGGGGGTCCTTCTTGGGGAAGGCCTATAGTTTTCCGAGCCGTGGGTGAGCCGTAATTACGCGGGGAGTCGCCAGCAAACAGACAGAGCTTGGCCTGCGGATTTTGGGGAAAAGCGCACAGCAGCACAGTGCAGTGCATTCTTCCATCCGGTGGTCCGTGAGAGTGACGGCAGTCCAATAAATAACATCGAGGCGGGTACAATCGTCATCATTTTTTCATTCTGCGAGCCTGAGGTGTTTGACTTTGAGCAATTTGACGCCTGCACGCACGCACCCCCTACCCCACCACCTAGCTTGGTTGGTGGTGTGTGCGCCCTGTGGGTGACGACGTGACTGACGCAGGCGTCGCCGGCCTGCGTTGAATCTTCTTCTCAGTCAGGACTGACAGTGGCAGTGGGTCCAAGGGCCGTCACTCTGGTTGCGCGCGAAAGCGCTACCAATGACGGCCCTGGACATGATTTTTTGGGCCAGCCCCCGCTCAGTATGACGCACTCAGCATGCGCACACGCCTGCCATACGTGACCTGGGCTGAAAGTCAGTCAGTCACTCACACGCACCTGCACTTAACACGGGCAGCGGGCCGCGTGGCGAGGGCTGGGCAGGGCTGCAGCAGGCCAGGCAGGAGTCGGACGACGTCATCTCGGGGCCCCGACCGTCCTCCTCCCTCGTTGAGTCCGTGTGGTGTGTTGTCTGTAAGAGTACGAACGTTAAGGTAAGAGACGCCAGACACTTTAGGGTGTGCTACAGGTAGTTGTTTATTTGTGTGCATTTTAGCAGAAACTAGATATTATCTGACTGTTGCAGTTCTCCCCCCAGTCCTGCTTCGCAGTCTCTGCTTCTGTACCTGCTTCAGCTTGGCCATCTTTGCGTGTTCCAGGGGGTATGAGTTACTCAAACTTTAGCTTGGGCTGTGTATTATTATCTGTTTTCCCCATGTTACCTTACGGATGTGGGTATGAAGGCGTCACAATTCACTTTGTCTCATTAGTGCTTCTTTTGTGGGTTGAAGCAATGTCCCTGTTGCATGCTTCCCCAGCCCAAAGGCTCAGGCTAAGGCACGCTCTTAATTGCACCATCACTTGCTTCCCTCCGCATTATTTTACCCACACAGGGCCATGCAGTCACTTTTGTCTAAGTATTCTCCCCTTATTGGTCACTTTATCTGCTAGTGTGCTCAGTTGCAGCTGTACTAGGCCCAGAGGATCTCGCAATTCTGACTGCCTGTTGCGTGCTCCGCTGTCCTGCTCTTGCTGTCCCAGGACTGGCTAGTTGTCTTTCCAGTAGTCTCTAGCCCTATGCACTGCGTCACACTTTCTGTTGCGATATGCCCCCACTCCTTGGCCTCCGGTGTGACATCTGTGGCCCTCTGCCTCTCATCTTCTTGTGTTAGTTGGGCCGCCACCGCAGCTCTTCAGCAGTTCTGCTCAGCCTACAGTAAATGGCGAGCCCCTGCCAGGGAGCTAGTGTCCGTGGTGCAAGAGATGGCATTGTGTGCTGTCAGAACGTCACTGATACAGTACACTGCGTCTTACGTGACGTTACACATGTGACGTTATGTTATTACTGCCGTTGGTGGGTTTTTCTGTGAGAGTGAGGGGCTGTGTCCTATACAGTAAGACGTCGCTTTGTGGTGGCTGTCAGTTTATTTGTCCATGAGACTGTCTAGTGTTAGATTATTTGCGAATGGCTCTGTGTACTGACTTATAGATACAGAAATGGTCACCAGGGGTGTAAGAGAGTTGTTGTTGACGTTCATTGGGTAGGAGAAGGGGAGGGGGCTGCGAGGGAGGTGAGCGATGGGTTCTGAGCTGGTTTCAGAAATGTCAATGAAACAGGAAGATACATACCCTGTCTATGAATGTCATAAATACATTTGTGACATTGTCATGAATACACCTCTTTGCTCGTAGCTTTAGGATGCGTGAGGAAAAAGATGACAGTGTGTGCCACGTGATGCTTGAGTATAATGGTGATTTGCCGTACATTCTCACCAATTAATTTGCGAAGTCACTTTCTATGATGTCACTTAGAGGGGCCTCACATCTTCCCTTTCGCCCAGGGCCTCAGAAGGCCTAGGACCGGCCCTGGTGAAGAGTGAAAAAAGTTAAGTGTGGTTAAAAATGTCTATGGTTGTGCCAAAAAATCATTTATTAACTGGTCAACCTGACATAATAAAATTAAATTAACTATGTGCAGGGAAAACTAACCAAATAAAATATACTGTGTTTCCCTGTTAGGGGAAGGTCAACATGTTTCTGCCCTTTGTATGTGTGAATTTACAGGGCTTTCATCAGGACCAATATACGAGTGTTACCTTGACAGGTGTGGGCGCGCTAAGGCCCACCTTGCCAAAGGCTGTGAAAGTTAAAAATAGCACTATGTGTAAAAATGGTGCATAAAAAGTACAAACCAAAAGGCTTGGGGAATTACCTCTGTTGCGAGGAACCTTGAAGTTTGTACATAAAGTGAACCACGCCCCATAGATTCAGGAGGGGGGTGGGAGCGACAATGGCACACCGCCCGCAACGCTCTGCACCCTCTCGGCACCTAGCTGTCCCTCGCTGGATCTCGTGAACTTCTAGGTTCCTCGCAACAGAGGTAATTCCCCAAGCCTTTTGGTTTGTACTTTTTATGCACCATTTTTACACATAATGCTATTTTTAACTTTCACAGCCTTTGGCAGGGTGGGCCTTAGCGGGCCCACACCTGTCAAGGTAACACTTGCATATTGGTCCTGATGAAAGCCCTGTAAATTCACACATACAAAGGGCAGAAACATGTTGACCTTCCCCTAACAGGGAAACACCAGTATATTTTATTTGGTTAGTTTTCCCTGCACATAGTTAATTTAATTTTGTTATGTCAGGTTGACCAGTTAATAAATGATTTTTTGGCACAACCTTAGACATTTTTAACCACACTTAACTTTTTTCACTCTTCACTCTCACAAAACCTGCTCCACAGTCTCCTGGCGACGCAGCACACTGGGGAGGTATTCGATCTCTCCCGGTGGACCCGATGATGAAGCATGTCACCACTAGGGTGAGTGAGGGTTTCCTGAAAAAATCCAGCATTTTTTCTTGAAATTTGGTCCAGTCACCTGACCACTTACATCTGGCCTCATATCTTACGTGCTGTAGTCAGTTCTTAACGCTTCTCTGACGGACACTCTTCCTTTGTTTATTGTCGACTGAATATTTGCCTTCTCCTATTCTTTCCTTATATTATCTTATCCGACTGGCCTTCGCTATTCTCTCCTTGTATTCTCTTGTTACACAACTATCCTTTGAGGCACACAAATACGTCCTGCCACCTGCAAAATGGATTGTCGGTACTAGCACTGATTAATTTGTTGGGAGGGGTAACACACGGGGTCTGAGAGAGGGGCTTATTTGAGACACCTGATAGCTTGTTTTCCAACTTTTCTTATTGGTTCATTTTGCATGTGTAGGGAGTAACTCTGTAAATGTGTTTCCTATAAAAGATTGTGTGCCACGGATTGAAGTGGCAGTCTTCTCAGAACCTACCTCGTATGTAACTTCTGAGATAACTGTGCTTGGCTGCAGCTAATAAACATGGCTTTCCACGCTCAACAGAGTGTCTCGTGTCTCTGTTCGACAAGGCAGGTGAACTCGGGGATTTAAAGCGTGCCCTGCGCCGCCAGGCCCATAAGGCCAGGTTCGCCACTGTAAAGCCTCACTAGCCAGTAGGCCCAGGTGTAGTGAGGGGTGCATGGACCTAGTCTTTCCATGGAGTGTCTTAAATTTAAACATCATTGAGGGCATAGATGGCATTGGATTGTGGTGATTTTTGTGTGTTTTTTGACTTTTTGGGGTGGTGTTGGGGCCTGGCCATGTGGGTGGGGGCCATTTTGAGGCCTGGTACAAGCAGGGCCTGGCAATGTGGTGGGGTCAAGGGGCCATTTTGAAGCCAGGCAGTGTACTCAGGCCTGCACCTAGTTTGCCTTGCTTTCAACGATTATGCCCAGGGGTACTCAGTGGTGCATGGGCCTAGTCTTTCTGTGGGGTGTCTTGAATTTAAACATCATTGAGGGCATGGATGGCATGGGATTGTGGTGATTTTTTAGTGTTTTTCGACTTTTTGGGTTGGTTTTGGGGCCTGGCCATGTGGGTGGGGGACATTTTGAGGCCTGGTACAGGCAGGGCCTGGCAATGTGGTGGGGTCAAGGGGCCATTTTGAAGCCAGGCAGTGTACTCAGGCCTGCACCTAGTTTGCCCTGCTTTCAACCATTATGCCCAGGGGTACTCAGTGGTGCATGGGCCTAGTCTTTCTGTGGGGTGTCTTGAATTTAAGCATCATTGAGGGCATGGATGGCATGGGATTGTGGTGATTTTTTAGGGTTTTTCGACTTTTTGGGTTGGTTTTGGGGCCTGGCCATGTGGGTGGGGGCCATTTTGAGGTCTGGTACAGGCAGGGACTGGCCATGTGGTGGGGGTCAAAGGGCCATTTTGAAGCCAGGCAGTGTGCTCAGGCCTGATAACATTTCTTCATAGCGATGTTACTGATTAGGATCAAAGGGCCCTCAATCTCTACCATAGATAGCAGGTTGTTTAAATATCTGCTTAATAATAGAAAACTCAGATTTTGCTACATTTATTGAGTACTATCAAGCTTTCTGTCCCAAACAACTTTGGTATATACCACAACTATTGGTATATACCACAACTTTGGTATATACTACAACTTACAGTAGTGACAAATTAATTTAAGTGTTTTTCAGAACCAGGACATGCAAAATCTAAAAACACATGTTCAACTGATAAATACAATGCACCCTGCCCTATGGGCAATTTAGGGCCCACCTTAGGAATGACTTAAATGTATGAAAAAGAAAGGTTTAGGCCTAATTGAAGGTGTATTTTGCCAAGACGCCTATGGGCATACATATGCGCTCTATAAATTGTATTAATAAATATTAAATAAATAAATAAGTTGAATTGGCAGTTTAAAATTGCACTATAGGCTGCAATGGCAGGCCAAAGATATGTTTTATCATGCTATTTTTGTGGGTGGCATGAAGACAGCTGCAAGGTTACTAGTAGCATAACATTTTACAGGCCATATGGAACCATATACTAGGAACACTTGAATTAAATGTGCCAATCAAGAGTTGGACACTTATACCAAGTTTTAGGAAGATAGCACAAGCACTTTAGAACTTTAGCACTGGTGAGCAGTGGTAAGTACACAGGGACCGATTCACAGAACTAACTTAAAACAAAATCCTAAACTTACTACCATTTACTCACTTTGGTATTCACAGAAGGCACTTACTCATTTTGGTATTCACAGAAGGCACTTACTCATTGATGAGTAAGTGCCTTCTGTGAATACCAAAATGAGTAAGTGCACTTACTCATTTTGGTATTCACAGAAGGCACTTACCCATCAATGAGTAAGTGCATTTGTGAATACCAAAATGAGTAAGTGCCTTCTGTGAATGCCGAAATGAGTAAGTGCGTTCTGTGAATACCAAAATGGTAGCAACTTTAGGATTTTGTCTTAAGCTAGTTCTGTGAATCGGGCCCACAGAGTCCTAATGCCAAATAAAATGAATTCAGACAACAGTGGGGGGGTGAAGGCAAAACATTTCGGGTTCAACACTAGTAGCAGGGAAGAACCTAATAGGACATTCAAAATTATTTAGAAAGAAATTAAACAATTAGAACATAACTATTGTGCCTTCAAATGTAATAAATAACTCTTATACATATTTTTGGCAGATAAAGTTGAACTTAACAAAAGATCTACTGAAGCTGCATGTATTTTTTTGTTAAAACTTAATTCTTGATTTTACTGTGGTCAAAATAGATTCAGAAAATTCTTAGCAATGTATGGAATCAAGGTCTTCCATGATAAAGAAATACAGCAAATTACTATAGGAAACTAGATATGCCGGAAAACGGACCTTCAGAGAATGAACTGAACAAATACTTTGAAGGTTTGGGCAAGAAAGAGGGGAAATTATTTATTTTAATAGCATAGATACAATTTTTGAAAATGAGGAAGTTTGGGAAACCCTTAATAAACTTCCAAAAGAAAAAGCACAAGGGCCTGATCAATTTACAGTCAAACTCTTTCTACAAGTTTCAAAGCAACTAACTCCTACATTTGTTCTTTATAATTATTTTTGTCTCTACTGGAAAAGTTAAAGGCACTTTTCCAAGGGGGGCTTGGGGGAGGGCAGCCGACCACCGGGAGGTCTCCTCCCCCGGGCGGTTTGGGAGATCTGGGTGGGGTATTCCTTCTAGCAGGTTCTTTGGGCGTTTTTGGGCTGGTTTTAGTTGTTTTGTGCGCTCCCCTATAAATGGGCGGGGCTCCTCGCTCCGGGCACCATTTTAGGCTTGGTGACCTGGTGGCCGGTTGAGCTTAGAATTTTTGTGTGTTCATACTTTGGTAGTATTGTTCCTTTTCCTTAGCTAGTCTGAGCCGATATCATGTCTGGTGAGGATTATCGCGTGTTGGAAGCTATTCGCCTGCTCAGCGAGGCTGGGCGTTTGGACCTGGTCATTGGCGACCGGGGTCGGGCCGAGACCCCGCGACCACAGCGGGAGGCTTCTGCAGGGGTGTTGGCTGCGGTGGCAGCATGTTACTCCCCGAAACGTCGGAGACAGGATGGGGTAAGTGAACGGGGTCGTTCTAGGACCCGTCGTGGGGGTTCTAGGGCCCGGAGGGGGAGTGACGCTAGTTCTTCTGACCCGGCCGTTTCTTTGGATTCTTCGTTGTTGGAGGGGGCTGGGGTTGGGGGTTTCCCTCTCGGGGAGGGGGAGGTTTCTGAGATCGTTCTGAGGGATAGAGCGGCCTCTGCTCCCGTTTTGCGGGGCCGTCGTGTTTCCAGGCAACGTGGTTGCACGCGGCGTTCGGCTTCTGCCTCCGCAGGGGTGGGGTCTGACGTCACTCAGGCAGGGCGGGTGGAGGCCATTTTGGATGTGGTTTCTGTGGTGCAGCAACCGTTGCGGGGTGCCCCGGATCCGGACATTGAGGAGGTGGTCGCTCCCCGGAGCGTTATACGCCGCCATGTGGGGCAGGTCCCGGTGACGGTTGATGGTGGTGCGGTTGGTGAGCAGGTCGCGCGGCCTTTGGTGTCTTCTGCGGGTGTCGGGGGGCCGGAAGGCCGTGGCGTTCTGGTTTGCGCGGTGGGTAGGGAGCCGCAGAGTCCGTTATTGTTTTCCCCATCTGGGTCTGCGGTGGGGGGGGAGGCCATGTCTGGGGGTTGCAGCTCATTGGGGGAGGGGGAGTGGGCCCAGATGGGTCTGGGAGAGGGTGTGGGGCGGCAGGATTTTTTGGCTTCGGGTGGGGAGCTGGGCAGCGCGGGCGGGTCTGTGGGTGATTCCTGCCAGTTTCGGGTGGTGGGGGATGTGGCGCAGCGAAGTGTGGGGGGGGTAGGAGCTTTTTATAGGCTGTCGGGGGATTTTCAAGGTCATAGTGGATTGGTGGGTTCGGGGCCTGCTTCCCGGGGTGCTGTTTCGGTCGGGGGGGTTCGGGATTGGGACCCTCAGGGGACGGCTTCGAGAGTTATTCAGGCTGTGTTGAATGCTAGTTCGGATGAGGAGGTCTGTCCGCCGTCTCCGCGTCTTTGCGATGCTTTAAAGAGGAAAAGTGTGGTTAGTTCTGGTGGTTTTAGGATGTCGAGTAGGGGGGGCGGGGTTACTGTTAGCGGTTTTTCTGCCCCTCATAGAGTTGGTTTTTGTGAGGGACCCGGCACACCAGTCCGGCCTTTTTCTTTGCAGGAAGAAGCTCGATCATCGGCAGCAGACTTGGCAGGGCGGCAGGCAGCCCGGGTACGCCGAGGAGAAGTGCGGGTGGAGCCTGGCGCGGCACGTCCCATACCTTCGAGGGATCCCGCCGTGGCCATCACAAGCAGGTTTAATACGACCTCGATGGTCCCACCGAGGGATTTCTACATGGGCGGTGCATCCGGGTCTAGTACGACCTTCCCGGCCTCGGCGGTGGATTCCAGCGTTGCTCATGGGGGCAGGTTACGTACGACCTCTCCCGTGCCACGTAGTGTTTCGACTACTGGTTTTTCATATTCTGGAAGTCAACAGGTGGTCAGTGTTTCTGGTGGGGGGGTGTGTAGACGAGTTCAGTCGTCCTCCCCACCTAGGTCCAGAGTAAGGGCTGGTAAGGCCCATGGTCGATCAAATACGGTGGAGTCGAGACAGACTTCGGTGGTTGCCCCCCCCCCTCAGTTGGAAGACTCTTTGATTTTGGATTATGATGAGGATAGCCCTGAAGAGGGCGAGGTTCGTGATGTGGTGTCTGGGGGGGGGCATGTTAATGTTTCTCATGACATGTTACAGGACCAAGTGGTGCGGAGTCGTGTGGAATCGTCACTGCCAAGAGTGCTCGGCCCCGTGGTGAGGGCTCCTCGAAGGCCAGATGTCGGTGCACGAACAACGTGGAGGACGGAAACCAGTCAACCGCCTCTTTTAAATCCAGGTGAGGATGCCGTGCGGCCCCATATGGTATCTGTTGGTGTTGGTGTCGACCTAATGTCGACGGAGAAAGGTTGTAAACTGTATAAAGGTCGTGTGGTACGGGATCAAGGTGTTGGTACTAATGGTGAGGAGGTTGGTGCAAGTCACATGGTGGATAGTGGTACGTCCACTGTTGGTGTGGTCACTACGTCAAGGGTACTTCACAGTAAGGAACTAAAAATCAAAAAGTTGCCATACATGGGTGTGGCGAAGCCTTTGGGGGCTCATTTGATGTTCAGTACGAAAGAAAAAATATGGAATGGTGAGTATGTGGAATTGTTAAAGTTGCTCCACAGGGAAGTTCGGGCTAAGGAAGGTTCTAAGGAGGAGGAGTTCGAGCTCGCTAAACGCCCTAAGGTGCCCCTGACTATAGAAAATTGGACGGCGGCCTTTTTAATCTTTGCCAGCGTCTACTGTGAGAAATTTCCTGAGCGTTGTGTGTCCCTGTTTAAATACATGGACGTTATTCGTAAGGCTCAGCTAACCCGGAGTGATTATGCGTGGGCCCAATATGATGAGGAGTTCAGGGCCAGGATGGCTTGGGACCCTGAGGCGAAATGGGGGGAGCTGGACTCTGACCTTTGGCAGCAAACTATGGGTTCGTCTGCCTCTGGAAGGACCATTTTTACAGCCAGTGGTCTCCCTAGATTGTATCGTCCCTTTCAGTCCCGTCCCACCCAGGGAGGGGTGGGGGCCGTCTCTTCCGCCCAGGCGCCCATTGGCACATGCTGGGATTTTAATACCGGGACCTGTACCAGACAGTTTTGTAAGTTCCGCCATGAATGCTCCCAATGTGGCCGGAAGAGTCATCCGTTGTCCCGCTGCTGGGGGCCCAGGGCCCCTGGGCCCCAGGGTGCCCCACAAAGTTCGGGAACTTTCGTGCCACCCCAACAACCCCCAGCTCCCAGGGGAGGGAAATCTTCATCTGGGGCTGGGCCCAAAGGCTCGTACTCCGGTTGACGTAACCAGATTGGCCGCGGCTTTGCGGGATTATGAGCCTGCGGAGCTGCGGTCGACCTTGTTGCTGGGTTTTCAGGTGGGTTTTCGTTTGGGGTATGAGGGGCCGCGTTTGAGACGTTGGTCAAAGAATTTAAAGTCAGCGAGTGAACACCCGGACATTGTTCAGTTGAAATTGGACAAAGAGGTGAGTGAAGGTCGTATGGCGGGCCCATTTGATGACTGGCCTTTGGCGAACCTCATCATATCCCCGATTGGTGTAGTCCCCAAGAAGGAGCCTGGTCAGTTCCGGCTCATTCAACACCTGTCTTGGCCGGACGGTGAATCAGTAAATGATTTCATTGACCCGGAAGCTGCATCAGTGTCTTATTCCTCTGTGGATGTGGCCATGCGGCTGGTTGTCTCGGCGGGCCCTAACGCCCTGATGGCAAAATGCGACATTAAGTCCGCATTTCGGCTCCTTCCAGTCCATCCTGAGGACTGGTGTCTTCTGGGCATCCATTTCCTCGGGAAGTGGTACGTGGACAAGGCGTTGCCAATGGGCTGTTCTATGTCCTGTGCTTTGTTCGAAACGTTCAGCACCTTTCTTCAATGGTGGTTTACTTCACAGAGTGGCCATGACCTTGTCACTCATTATTTGGATGACTTCTTTTTTGTAGGTGCTGCCAGTTCCTTAGCCTGCCATGCGGCTCTCACATCTTTTCAATCACTTATGAGTTATTTGGGTGTGCCATTGGCTCCGGAGAAGACCATGGGTCCTTGCGCGACCATGTCTTTTTTGGGGATCGAGCTTGACTCTCATTTGATGCAGGCTCGCCTTCCATTGGAAAAGAAACTGAACATGCTCGAGCTGGTTGGCACTATGTTGGGGAAAGAGAAGGTGTTTGTGAGAGAGATACAAGTTCTGCTGGGTCACCTGAACTTTGCCTGTAGGGTGGTTCGGGCGGGTAGGACTTTCTGTAGGCGATTAGGTAGAGCCTTGTCTGGTCATTCCCTTCCACATCATAGAGTGAGACTGTCTGCGGGGGTGAAAGAGGACTTACGTATGTGGGTTTTCTTTTTACATTCCTTCAATGGTGTGCCTTTGTGTTGGGAGGTGGATTGGTGTTGGGAGGTACAGATCTTCTCTGATGCCGCTGGTAGTGAGGGTTTTGGTCTTTACTGGCAAGGACGGTGGTGTGCTCAACAGTGGCCCATCCAATGGAAGAATGGTGGTAGGAGTATTGCCTTTCTGGAACTCTTTCCTGTGGTTGTGGCGGTCACACTGTGGGGAGCGGAGTTGGCCCACAAAAAGGTCCTTTTTCGGATCGACAACATGGCTGTGGTTCAGGTGATTAACAAACAGTCGGCCAGGGATCCCCAGATTTTGAAACTTCTGAGAGTGTTTGTGTTGGGGTGCCTGAAACATGATATTGGTTTTCGGGCCCTTCACGTGCCTGGCGTGGACAATGACATTGCGGATGCTTTGTCTCGTTCACAGTGGGAGAGATTCCGTGGGCTTGCTTTGGAGGCAGACGAGGAGCCGACTCCCATGCCGGAACAGCTTTGGAAGATAGGAAACACCGGGTCCTTCACTTGGTTTTAGGTTCCCTGGCCCCTTCCACGAGGACGGCGTATGAATTAGCCTGGAAGGAATTTTTGGAGTCAGGCGCTTGTCGGAGGGACCTGGATTGGCAAAGGTCGGAAGATGTGGTACAGTTTATTTTGGTATTGATGGATAAGAAGTTGTCTAGGGTTACTATAGCTGGAAAACTGGCTGGAGTTTCTTTCATGGGTAAGCTTTTGTGGGGTTACTCGCCGTCGGCTGGGGAGCTGGGTAGGAGAATGTTGGAGGGGTGGTCTAGAGAGAGTGGTGCTATTCGCACTATGCGATCCCCTTTGTCGTGGCAAAAACTGTTCCAGGTTATCTCTGTCCTGCCGGTGGTGTGTACTGACCGAGTGGAAGCGTGTTTGTTTGCCACGTTGATGGTGTGGATGTTTTTTGGTGCTTTTCGTGTGTCTGAATTGCTTGGCAACAGATCCTCTCCTGGCCTTGTGTGGGGGGATGTTACGATCACGGAACGGGGGGTTCATATTTGGCTCTCACACTCCAAAACGGATCAGAGAAGTGTGGGTAAAGGTGTCTGGTTAGAATCGGTTTCCCCTCAGGAAACGTGCCCTTTACATTGGGGACTATGTTGGCAGGCGTTGTCGGGTGGGTTGGTGGAGTTTCGAGTTTTTCAACATGCCAATGGGTCTTGTGTGACGAATTATCAACTGCGCATGGTACTGCGGAAAGCGCTGCGACATATTGGTTTAGATGGCTCTTCATACGGTACTCATTCCTTTCGGATTGGGGCGGCCACAGAGGCCTTCCACAGGGGATGGTCGAGGGAGGACATCATGGGTCTGGGGCGCTGGACTTCTAACTGTTTTCGGCGCTATGTTCGTAATGAGCCTACTGGAGCGCTGGCGTCCGCCTCTGTTTTGCCTGTCTGACTCTGTTTTCTTTTTCAGGTTCTGTGGCTGGTCCTCGGGCTGCTTACGTTACCGTTTGGATCGTGGGCCATTCGTTCATTAAAAGAGCTCAAGTCCAAGCCCGACAGAGTTATTTTGGTTCCTCGTTGGGGTTCAATGACAGTTTGTTTAATGTGGTTTGGAAGGGGAAGGGGGGAATGTTGTGGAAGGAACTTATACCTGCCTTGAATTCTTGGTTGGTGGGGGGGGTTTGCCCGGATGTCTTGGTGATTCATTTGGGTGAGAATGACATGGGTTCTGTCAAAGGGGTTGTCCTGCTCCGGGCGATTAAGAAGGACTTGGCCTTGCTACACAGTCAGTGGTCGGGTTGTCATGTCATTTGGACGGAGATGGTTCCTCGACGGGTTTGGAGGTATGCGGTGAAGCCGAAGGCGGTGGACAAATCCCGGCGGAAGGTGAATTTGGAGGTTTCCCGATTTTGTAGAGATCTGGGTTTCGGTCGCATCGTCCATAGTGACATTAAATACGATGCGGTGGAATTTTTCCGGGGGGATGGGGTGCACCTGTCTCGTATGGGTATGGACCTGTATCTTTTGGAATTGCGGGAGGTTCTATCTCGATGTTTGACGGTTCGTCAGTTGGTTGGTGAGTAAATGGTAGTCGGTTCTGTGTTCTGGTGTCCCCCTCCCCCCCCCCCCCCTTTTTTCCTGGGTCTCCCCCGTACTCCCACCCCTCCCTGTTTTAGGCGTGGGGGGGCAGAAAGGTGGGGCTCTCTCCGTATAAGTCTTTCACCCCACGGCTTTCTGGGTGGCGGTTTTGCTATGAGATCGTCAGTGTTGGGCCAAGTTGGACCCGTTAGTTGTATCGGTTATTGTTTGGGGATTGTTCAGTTTGATTGACGTGGGGTTCGGAGAATATGGATCGGGGGATATGTTATGTTGGTTTATAGTCAGAAATGTAAGGTTATATTTATTAGGTGATGTTATAATGTTATAATGTTATTGGGTTTTTGTATGGTTTTGTGTTTGGGTATGTACGGGTGGGGGTGGGGTGTGATGGAGGGTGTGGGGTGGGGGCGGGGTTTTGGGTTTTGAAATAAAAACGAACAAAACTTGGGTTGTGGTTTAGATTGTGAGGCGGTTGCCGAGTTGTGTATTTTGTAAATGTGCACCTGTTCCAATAAAGCGGCCTTTTTCACACTTAAAGGGTTTTTGAGTCTGCTCACTCTCCCCCCACCCCTCTCTCCCAAGGGGGGCTTGGGGGAGGGCAGCCGACCACCGGGAGGTCTCCTCCCCCGGGCGGTTTGGGAGATCTGGGTGGGGTATTCCTTCTAGCAGGTTCTTTGGGCGTTTTTGGGCTGGTTTTAGTTGTTTTGTGCGCTCCCCTATAAATGGGCGGGGCTCCTCGCTCCGGGCACCATTTTAGGCTTGGTGACCTGGTGGCCGGTTGAGCTTAGAATTTTTGTCCCTCCCTCCCTTCCCCTTTTTTAAGGGTTTTTTATTTATTATTTATTTATTTATTTTCGTCTGGCTGCGGTTTGAAACACGTGTTCATGGGGTTTTACGCTGTTCTTTGTCGCTTGGGACAGGTGCGTGGCGGTTTTGCTATGAGATCGTCAGTGTTGGGCCAAGTTGGACCCGTTAGTTGTATCGGTTATTGTTTGGGGATTGTTCAGTTTGATTGACGTGGGGTTCGGAGAATATGGATCGGGGGATATGTTATGTTGGTTTATAGTCAGAAATGTAAGGTTATATTTATTAGGTGATGTTATAATGTTATAATGTTATTGGGTTTTTGTATGGTTTTGTGTTTGGGTATGTACGGGTGGGGGTGGGGTGTGATGGAGGGTGTGGGGTGGGGGCGGGGTTTTGGGTTTTGAAATAAAAACGAACAAAACTTGGGTTGTGGTTTAGATTGTGAGGCGGTTGCCGAGTTGTGTATTTTGTAAATGTGCACCTGTTCCAATAAAGCGGCCTTTTTCACACTTAAAGGGTTTTTGAGTCTGCTCACTCTCCCCCCACCCCTCTCTCCCAAAGGCTATGTAATGTTTAATTCTCAAGAGGGAGAGATCCATCTTCTGGTAAAAATTAAAGGTCCCTTTTATTGATTAATGTCAGTTGTAAGAACCTTACTAAAGCTCTGGCTTTATGTTTTCAAAAGATTAGTCCGGAAATAATAAGGCCTGGCAAAGCTGAAAATATTTTTGGTCATGTTAATTAGGATTTCAGGTTGAAGACTCTCCAATGAGAAGGTTTTGGGCCAGATACACTTAATTATATTTTTTTCATTGTAACGGTCCTTAGAACTTCAGTTTGCATCAATTGACTCTTAGCTCCACCTTTCTCTTTACATTAGGGAATAACAAGGGTCTATTTCATCCTATTTATCCTTTCTTTAAAAGCATTTCTTGGATGCATAGGACAAATCAGATTTTCTTCTTTAGATATCTTTCCAAATCCAAAAAGATTACATTTACTATATATTTCCAAACTAAAAAATGTCTTTGTCACCTCACTTTAGGGGTGATCCAAGTTTTCAGAGGGTTTAAGATATAAATGTAATGTTGATAACTCAGAGGGTTTACCTCTTAATAAATATTGTGGGCCTCATTTATGAAAAGTGACGCATCGCTGCGTGAAAACAGTGATGCGTCACTTTTCACTGCACCCTTCTTCCGACACCAATGATGCGTCATATTTACAGTATGACGCATCATGGCGCAAGAAGTTACAGATACGTCAGTATTACTGACGTATCTGTATGGCGCAAAAGTGATGCGTTGCTGGAGTGTGTCACAAAAGTGATGCAACTCCAGCATTGAGTCCTTTCACATGGGGCAAGCCCTATGTGAAAGGGCCTGCACCAGTCTTACACCTGCTGTAAAGACAGGCATAAGAAATTGACGCATTTATGTCCTAGAAGTGGCGCAGTGAAATCTTATAGATTTCGCTGCGTCACTTCTTTGACCCTTTCTTGCGTCAGAATGCCCCCCCTCCCTGCATACATTATTCCTGGTGTAGGTATAATGTAGTGCAGGGGTTTAGAAATTGACGCATCTACCTAGATGCGTCACTTTGTAAATATGGTGCAAAGAGGCAAATTTTTTACGCTGCTGGTGCGTCACAAAAAGTGACGCACCGGCAACGTAAAAGTGACGCACGGCCTCATAAATGAGGCCCTGTATTTAATAATCTTTTCAGCAAACTGTTGTAAGCTGAGACAGAGCAAAACTAAAATGTTCATGAATTTGGTAATTTGGTATTCTAACTTCATCTATAATACCTTAAATTCATTTTAGTAGAAATAGGAACTAACTTTACTACTCCTAAACTGAGAACAATTCTAACTTTAAGACTTTTGGTATTCACAGAAGGTATTTAGGAGTCTTAAAGTTAGGAGTCCTAACTTTTCTACTCCTAAACTGAGAAAAATCCTAACTTTAAGACTTTCGGTATTCACAGAAGGCATTTAGGGGTCCTAAAGTTAGGAGTTCTAACGTTACCACTCCTAAACTGAGAAAAATCCTAACTTTAAGACTTTCGGTATTCACAGAAGGCATTTAGGAGTCCTAAAGTTAGGACTCCTAACTTCTGTAAATACGGAAATGAGTAAGTGCCTTCTGTGAATACCAAAATTAGTAAGTGCCGTCTGTGAATACTAACATGGTAGTAAGTTTAGTATTTGTGAATTGATAGTTTGTTTCTAAGATGGTCTCCAATGTGAAGGATTCAAAATTAATTCAGACAGGCTATACTTACCAATAGCCCATATACCTTTATCACTAATAATAATTCAGTCGGCAATGGAGAAGGTTCAATCGTTTATTCATCAAATACGAGCCCTGACAGGGGAGCCTCCGTCTGCACGACCCTCAGAGGTGCGCAGAGGAGACTTTCTACATGTTCATGATACAAAGCATATATACGTTTCATAGGTTCACAATCACACCCTACAAGGAAAATACAGTTTGTCAGTAAGCCAAGAGGAATACCCATATAAGGCACAATTGATTTGCTAGTAGCCTAGGCCTAAGCTATTCCGGGGGCAGGTCAGTAAGGTGCCTCCCATTCTATCTGTAGCCCGGGGAGTACAGGAATGGGCTCTGCTGGAATGTGTGCATCCCACAAGAAGGGTAGGTGTGACCTTGGGTTTCCTCAAGCTGCAAGCTAGCAAATATAATAGGCAGGTCAACTGGCCGTGGTTTCGAGCAGAGAGCGGAATCACGTGATTTCGGGGAAGCAATACTTGCACACAGAGAAACGAAACAAAATGGCTCCAGTAATACCAATAGGAGCGATCGGTCGAAAAAGTGGATCATTGGTTATTATATTACTAATATAAACTCTAATTGCACGAATATACTAACACAAGGTTATATTGATATAGTTGGGCCAATAATATGTGTATATCGAATTTTTGATCCCAACAGATGGCCCTTTTGGCCTACCATAGCCAATATTACTAGATTCATTCTACGAAAACTCCCTCATCTATCTGCATAGGATCCGACAACTCCTTTTGAATCATTTGTTTTTCAGCTTTAGCTTGACGGGAAAAGGTCAAAGCAGACGATATCCGTGCTGCACAGAATTAGCATCAAGCCGGGCCACAGTGGAGACATAGGCAGCAAGTAAATATTACTCCAAAACCTCCAGCGAGTATCATAAATATTTTCCAACCCCAAGTGGCTAGAAGGCCCAAAAACCAACTACTAAGGGACCAGGTACCGTTATCCACATGTGGTCCACTGGTAGGGGCCGAATCAGGAATAAACACGCAGCAAGAGCTGCCGATCACACGACAATCTCCTCCCCTATCTGCGAGGATGACGTCAAGAACCATCCGGTTCTGGAGCGAAACAAGCCTCGTCGCCTGAAGCTCTACAGTAATGTTTGTTAAGATCCCAGTGGTGGTCTGAACCACATTTTCCAATATCCTAGACAAGCGTCTTATACTACAGCTAATAAATATAGGTCCCCAAAAGGGGGTGAGACCTTTGGCAAAGTCTTCAAACTGCTGCAGAGAGGTAGCTGTCTGATCAGTACTATTGGTATCGAAGCACCTACTCTTTTGGCTAACCACTACCCCCTTTTGAACCAACTGATGAGTTTGGTGATAGTCGGGCGGAGCAATATAGACAGGAGGGTAGAGGAATGAGAGATAACAGCTTCCTGCCCATCCCCTTGGGAGCCATGTATACGCATTCTCACCACATACAAAATATACATCTAGGGAGTAATCATAGGTGGGGTACTATATACCTGTAAAGTGTAAGTATAATTGCATCTGCTCTTTCCTACCTTAACATGGCCCCGTCCCTGTATACAAAAGGGGGACGTAGTATTAATGATGGGGATTGGCAATGCTTTGTCATTCGTATTATTTCGCTCTTTAAAATGCTGAAAATACATAGTATCATTAAAAGGTTCAAAATCCTGCATTTCCTCCTGTAACCAAGTACTATTTTTATAATCTGTATACACCTTCATGCAAGCATTGGGGTCCAAAGAGCCCTCTCCATCATTTCCCGCTGCATCAAATCCTTGATGTTGTTCTATATACTTCAAAATGGCCTCATAATCTTTTTCAGTATAAACTTTCGGCTCAGCTACATAATGTGAATACATCAAAGTCAATAATTGGAACCAGGCTTCACAGCTAGCTAAATAAGACATTGGTAAGGAAATGAAGAGTTCATGCTGATGCATGACTGAGGGAAGTAACCCACATACCCAACAATTTGTTTTGTTTGTAGTGCTGTGAGTCTGATGCAGCATTTCAATAAAAGGGTTTTTCATATAGGTTTCCCTATGTCTTGCCTTATGAGGGCTTAAAGAATAAAAGAGATGTTCTTCCGGGGCAACAGTAGTTCCTAACAGTTTCTGTACGGGGTGCTTAAATTCTAAGTACACAAATACACACATCAATATTACTGTAATAGTGATAAGAAAAGCAACGAATGCCACCTTCACTCTGGTGGTCCATCCGGAAAATAAATGCATATTATCTACATTTCGCCTAGGAGCCAATGGTCTAAGGCTACCACCTTAGATCGTTGGCTCACCAAAGCCTGCGACCCAGTGGCCCCCCTGAAGCGGATCACCATCAACCGCACCCACAATGCCAACAAGTGGTTCAACCCTGGCCTCAAAGCCAAGAAATTAGAGCTAAGGCAGTCCGAACGAGCCTGGAGAAAAGCATACTGCCCCATCCACAGACAACACTTTATCACCGTACTCAATGAATACAAAGTAACTATTCTGACAGCCAAGACTGAATACTTCTCTGGGTGCATCTTAGCTGCAGAAAGCCAGCCTTGTGAGATTTTTTCCACCGTCCACGAGCTGGCATCATCGGACAGAACTCTACCCATTACTCCCCCCTCCCAGGCCTTATGCGACTCGCTTAGCGAGTTTTTTATTGATAAGATAGCCCTCATTAAAGCCAACATCCCTCCCCTCCCCTCACCTTCACTCCTCCCAACCCCCTGACGATAACCGCTCCCTCACTCTAATTCCTCCTCTCACTAGAGAATCCTTACTCCTTCTACTCTGTCGTGTCAAGTCAGGCTCCCCACTTGACATCGGCCCGGCACGCATTCTCCGTCAGTTTTTCTCTGCATGCCCATCCCCTGTCCTCACTCTCCTGAATAATTGCTATATTTCTGGCACCGTTCCAGCCTCCTTTAAAACCGCCATAATCCTTCCTATATTAAAAAAATCAGGGGCTGACCCTTCTTCCCCGGCAAATTACCGCCCTATATCCCTTCTCCCTTATCTGGGAAGGTAGCAGAGTCCCACGTCACCCAGGTGCTCAGTTCCTTTATAGAGAACAGCAACTACCTCACTCCCTGCCAGGCGGGCTTCCTCCCCCGCCATTCTACTGAGAAGGTGGTAATTTCAGTCATGGACCATCTCAGGGAGGGCCTTGATACTAACATCCCCCAGGCCCTGGTCCTCCTGGATCTGTCCGCCGCTTTTGACACGGTAGACCATTCCATTCTTCTGTCCCGTGTCAAGGCGGCGGGCATAGAGGAGCAGGTTCTAACCTGGATAGGTTCCTTCCTGGATGGCCGTACTCAGGCGGTCCACCTTGCCGAATTTTCGGCCCCGCCTAGCAGGGTGAAATGTGGTGTCCCCCAGGGCTCTTCTCTCTCCCCCCTTTTATTTAACCTCTACATCTTTCCTCTTATTTTTGCTCTTCAACAAATGGAGGTCACAGTTTACAAATATGCTGATGACCTCCAACTCATTTTTAATTTTTCCTCCTCTTCACTAGGTACCACCAGCTTCCAGTCCGTCTTGCTGTTTATCCGGGGTTGGATGAACGCAAACCATCTTAAACTCAAGCCGCATAAAACAGAGCTGATTCTGACTGGAGGCAGTGGCAACCCCTGGTCGCCTTCTTTTTGGCCCTTTTCTTTTGGTCTTCCTCCCACCCCTTCTCACTCAGTTAAGACCCTTGACATTACATTCAATCACCACCTGACACTTCACACCCACATCAGTTCTGTTGTCTCTTCTTGCTTTTTTACTTTACGTATTATTAGGAAAGTATCCCGGTTTTTCTCTCCCTCTGCACTTAAATTGATTGTAATGGCCATGGTCTTATCCAAGATCGACTACGGGAACATCATTTATAACGGTGCCTCCGCCTATGCACTTCAACATCTCCAACTGGTGCAGAACCAGGCAGCCCTCCTGGTGCATGGCCTATCGAAATATCATCACTCGTCCCCCCTTCTCATGGCCCTTCGCTGGCTACCAATTAAACAAAGAGCCCTCTTCAAACTGGGCTGTCTTACTTTCCAAGCCCGGGCGGGCACTGCCCCCGCCTTTATTAACTCTGCTATCACCAACTATAGTCCTGCCAGAGACTTATGCTCCTCCACCAAATCCTTGTTAGTTATCCCCCAGTTCAAGAAAAAACGATCTGGCGGCCAGAAATTTTCGGTACTTGCGCCCACCTTCTGGAACTCCCGTCCCCCCTCCGTCAGATCCTCCCCCTCCTACACCGAGTTTCGTAAAGTCCTTAAGACCTTTCTGTTCCAGCAAGCTTTTAACCCATAGCCCCCGACATCCTCCCCTGTTCTGAAATCCTATAGCGCAAAGAAACTGCCTAGTGAATGTGCGCTCTACAAATTGTTAAAAATTCAAATTCAAATTCAAATCCTTCATTGCAAATCAAGCAAAGGGAAACATGCTCTCTATGAGTCCAATTCTAACTCGGTCCCTCTCTATAAGTCCAATTCTAACTTTGTATCCACAAAGCACGCACTCCACCAGAGATGTTCTTCTTCCCTGTGTCCGTTTTAGAGCCTCACAGGTAGACTCCTGTTATACCTTGAAAAGAAAAGAACAGAGAACAACTTCCTTCTTCCCGTAGGACAACCGCAGCCCTTAACTCAGTCTTTCTTTCTGAACAGAGCTATTTAACACAGTGTTCCAAGCTCTCAACGTGTTCAGTCCAGTGTCTCGCTCAGTACCCCAGTATTTCTAGACGATTTTTCTCAACTCAAGTCTTTCTCTAGCTCCTACCATGAGGATCTGGGGTACTGCGCTGTTTTCGGGGTCGCAAGTTGTATTTACTACGATTAGGCTGCTCCTGGTCAGAAAACAATTCTGTGGCAAGGATATCAGATGCATTCGAACCCTGTGATGCACCAGAAAGAACTGCCTCCGATGGTTGAGCTGCTGCCCTTTCATCTGGGGGCAATGCTTCACTCGCCTGCCCCGCTTCTTGGGCGTCTGAAAAGGGTACAAAGCTCTGTAACAACTCTCCTTCTTGGCTCGGGATTCCTTCGCGGTTTCTCAATTCAATTCAATAAACTTTATTCGGAAACATGTAAGTCATATCCATAAAAGTACATACATACAAGAAAACATGTTAAAATATTCGAGACAATCGCAATCCACTAAGAAAGAAAATACAGTATGGTACATATAATAAATCAAGTAACGCACTTAAAAAGATTTAGAATAAATAAAAATGTTATATAAAAAGTTTATATATATTTTTTTTTTTTTAAATCATGCTTTTCCTATAGCTGATGGCCCTAAGTAGATAACTGGCCGTGTAAAAACAGATGTCAGGATGATGCAAGTTAAAAAGTAATTTCATTGCCGCTTTAACAGTTCTAGCTCCAAATTTGATAAATAAAGGTTTTAAAAAGAATTTACGACATTCGCTATACAAGTTACAAGTAAGTAGAAAGTGCTCTGTGCTTTGTTCTGAAATGTTGTCGCACCGACAAGGACCTGTGGGGCGTGTTTTAATCTCAGGGAATGCAACCAATAGGTGGACCGTACCCATCCTCAACCTGGTGAGAACAAACCGGTGTTGCCCTTTAGTTACCTGAATACGGTAAGGATGTAGGCCCACGAATTCATTCAAATGGTTATAACGTACACAGGTGGAAAGTTTGAGATCATCCGTGGCCCGTCTTTCTGCACAATGATTTAGGAAAATTGATTTCAGACCCTCTTTAGAGAGATCCGAAGCAGAACAGTGATCTGATGTAACGTCAAACCCGAACACATTAGAGAAGGATTCAGTTATGTATTTAATCCATGGGATTCTGAGAAAATAGTCAAGACGAAGACAATCCTCAATGATGGCCCTATTAAATGAGGTTTCGTCTTTCATCCAGACCGAACGCCACAACATCAAAGGTCTCAATAATAATAGATCATTTAGATGACATAGTCCTAATTCTTTATGGACCAAACTATTAGCAGTAGAAGTCGGGAGACACAATAATTTTTTCAGAAATGTATTCTCTTCTACCTGTAAAGATTCTGCCCTGGAAACCCCCCATACCCCTGCTCCGTAGAGGGCAGCAGAGAGACACCTAGCTTCAAAAATCTTAAGCATTGCTTTAGGTCTTCTACTACCTAATTTACTTGCAAAAGCAAATATTCCATTGGCACTCCTGGTCATTTTGTCGCGCACCACCTTGTGCTCGATGTCCCAGCGGCCATTTTTGGAAAAGTTGACCCCCAGGTAGCAAAAATTTTCCACGCACTGCACCTCTTGGCCATCGATGAGATACCTATAGGGCTTTTTAGTTTTGACTTTACTAGCTCCACACTCCATCACATAGGTCTTACTCTTATTAATGACCAGCTTTCTCTTTTCAATAAAGGCCACAAATTTATCCATCAAAAGCTGTAGACCCTGGGGGGTCCTAGAGAGCAACACAGCGTTGTCCGTATAGAGTAACACGGGGATGGTACTTGTGTTTACTCTAGGGGCGTCCGCTGGTGCCTTCTTTAAGATCAAGTCTATTTCATTAATAAACAGAGTGAAAAGCAAGGGTGCCAAAACACACCCTTGTCTAATACCTCTCCTGACCCTGAATTTGTCTGTGCATTCGCCCGAAGGCCCATAACGGACGCTCGAGCTAAGCCTCTCGTATAAACGGGCCAGAAAATATATAATTTCCCTAGGTGCTCCCATTTCTAGCAAGGTAGTCCATAGTATTGCGTGATCCACCAGGTCAAAAGCGCTGCTCAAGTCAGCGAAACAGAGGTAGAGCGAACCATTTTTAGCTCGGGTGTATTTCCCTATCAGGAGTTCCAGGTTTAAGCATTGTTCAATGCAGCCTCTACCTTTCCTGAACCCATATTGACAGTCTGTCATTATCTGATTAGACTCTGCCCACTCTTCTAATCGGACGAGGAGTACACGGCTCATAATCTTGACGGACGAATCCAGCAATGAGATTGGCCGGTAGTTTTTAGCGTTTCCTCGGTCCCCTTTCTTATGAATCGGAACTATTATGGATTCAGACCAGGTGCACGGAAAGGTATAGCGAACAGCAGCATTAAAAACTTTGACTAGTACTGGTCCCCAAGTCTCAGGTGCAAATTTGTACATATCAACTGGGACACCATCGGGTCCCTGGGCCTTACCACCCTTACTAGCCCTGATACTACTTAGGACCTCCTGCAAGGTGATATCTAGATTAAGTACTGGCCAAGAGCAACTTATCGGCAACGTTACCATATTAGAGTTAAAAATACCAGAAAAGTGCTGTACCCACGATTCCTTACCCACGTTTGAGGTTAACACGGGAAGTTTATCATCTTTTAGAAGGGGGCTATTTACTACTGCCCAAAAAAGAGTACAATTGTTCGATACAGCCGCTAGATCCAGTCGCTCCCAAGCTTCCTCACGTAATTCAGCTTTCCTTTGCTTAAGAGCCAAATTATAGTCGGATCTAAGCTTAGCTACAACTGTTTTGTCTCTAGATTTAATGGATAGTGCGTTTTTTAGTGACTTCAATGCCACAGTACAGGCATTATTAAACCATCCCCTTGCTTTGTTATTAAAATTTCCAGCCAACCTAGTAAACTTACCACTAATAAAAACATTGATTTTCATAAAGTGAAGGATACAGGCCTCCAGGTTTGGTTTCTCATCAATAATTGATGCAATATCAGTTAAGCAGCATGAGATAATGCAATTAGAAGTTACTTCTGCTCTATCCCCTGCCCACCTTATCCTAAATCCATTCGGCCTATGTACCTCAATGTTTATAATAGGGCTACTATCTGGGATTGTACAAACTTTCCAAAACCTAGTTTCGATAACAAGACAGTTATGGACACTATCCAAGTAATCAACATCCTTGACATCAGAGCTAAAATGAGCTAATTCGGAAGACATGCAAATAAAATCAATTACAGTGTTTGCCCCTCTCCCCACAAAAGTTGGCAAACTATCACCCTTCCCGTCCTGCTCAATCTCTAGGATCTCCAAATCGTAGTCTAATAGGAAGGAGTTCAGAGTTTCTCCATATGTATTGTGTTGGAAATGCGTAGCTGGCTCTCCAACACGGTTCAAAGTACCACACAACTTATGGTTAGAGAGAGGACAAACAGAAATGTTAAAATCTCCAACATATATGAACTCAAAAACTGTATTGGAAGCTTTCATCAATTGTTTGATTGCGATGTCTAATTCTAAAATGACTGTGTATCTGCTGGCATCAAAAACATTATTATACATATTAATCAACAGAATGTTTTTGTCTGCCTCATCAGCTAGCCACAGCAGTTGGGAATTGTTGCCCACAGTGATATGCTCCTTCACCCTTATTCGCATTTTCACAGAGGTCAGAATTAGCAAACCACCTTTAGCCCTCCCTGAGGTAGTAGCCGTTGCTGGTAACTCGTATGCTACAAAACCATCAAGGCCCTTAAAATTTAGACACCAGGTCTCTTGTAAACATATGATATCAAATGTTCTAATAAGTTCTCCCCACCCCAATACTTCTAGTTTAGAGGCTAGTCCTGCGATATTCCAACTGGCAATAAGGCGAGATGTTGATGCCCCCTCTAAGGTATTGCAAGATGGACCCACATACTTAGGCTGTATACTACCAGTAGTATTTGGGGACTGATGTAAATCGAATCCTGCACCCACATCAGCAAGCTCGTGTCTGACCTCTTGTCAATCGCAATTATTAAGACCAGACAAGGCATCATATCTATTGTGTAATAGCGTGCTTGGTACTAGGGGGGATGCCCAGCGATTATGCATATTCAAGTGGTTATCCCAACCTAGTGCTGGTGTTTTCGGTAGAGTTACATTTTGCTGTTCCCCATAGAAGAATTTTAATGTTAGGGGTACCACCATACCTCTTCTACGCTGAGGTGGGAGAATATGTGTTAGGACATTAGGAAGTACATCGGGGTGGGCAAACGTTACCACCACACAGTCCCCTTTAAATCTTTTGGGGCGATTCCCTATCCAGGGAACACGTTTAGCTGATTTGATATCATGCGCCAGTTGCTGTGTCCCGCCAGGCGCTAACCTCATATTACCAGAGAGCCAGTGAAGGGCCTTACTACACAAAGAGCTGGATGACTCGGTAATACCGTCATCCAGCAGGGGTACATTAGCTAACACCAGAACGACAGGTGAGGCTTCCTCAATAAACTGCAGGGGGTCTGTTCCGTGGACTTGTGCTTGGGGTAAGTTTTCTATCAATGGACACTCTACTGTAGTTGCAATATTGTGATTAACTTTCGGGGCCGGCATATGCACTACATTAGTCGACACACCAGATGGCCCTTCCCCGGCTTGATTAACCCTTGCGGTAGTATCTCTTATTGTTAGTAGAGTATTAAGACTACCTATTTCCTCCGTCAACTTTGTTTGCACACCTCCAAGTCGTTTTACTTCTGCCTGTAATTTATCTATTTTGGAGATCAGAGGTTTTACAATTTCAAAAAGTTTACCCTCTACAACCTCAAGCAGTTTAGTAAACATTTCATCATCTCCTCTGTTTCTTATAATCCCTTCCCCTACAGCCTTTTGTGGAGCTCTAGAGGGGCCTGGGGATAATGTTCTTTTCCTTTTCACTCTTGGCCTTTGGCCGCCCTGTTTCCGTTGGTTCTTCACGCAGGCGCGCACCGGCCGTGGTGTATGCTCAGTTAGTGGTAGATCATCCTCCACAGGACCAGATACAGTTTCTGGGTCTGAATCAGTAACGTTATCAGAGTCTACATCCAGAGTGACGGGAGATGCTAGCGTAATCAGTGGCTGGCTATCAGTCTCAATCCTAGGTGATACATTTGGTGAGACCCTGTTTTCCACCAGCACGAAGGGGCTGTCCTCAGCTGACAGGGGTAAAGTAGGGCTTAACCTGCGCAAATCTGGTGACTGGCTTAGCCCAAGTGATTCCCTCCTTTGTTCATTTATTTTCTTTACTGTTTGCACAACATAATTATCCATAGTATTTGCGGGCAGAGCAGCAGGTTTCTTTTTTGTCGCCATTTAAATATCACACAGTTCGCAAACAACACAGCAACAAGGTCTTACTTATAGACGCGTCTCTGATGGTCCAGGGGGTTGTGCCCTGCCCCTGCCTCCTCGTGCCGATGAGGGCCGTAGAGGGCCCGCCCTTTGCCCGGGCTTCGCCCCGGGCGTCCCGCTCGCGTCCCGCGGAGCGGACCTCAGCTCCGTTTTAAGCGCCTCCGGGCGCTGTTGTGCGGTCACTGGTGCGCGCCGCCGCTGAGGCTTCCGGGAACTGTGGTCCCGGGGCGGCGGCGCGTTAGAATGCCTTAGTTGACTCTCTGGCGGTGGAAACGGCGTTCGTGGACCCCTTCAGGCAAGTCACAGGTCACTGGTAGTGGTCTGGTGTGGTCCCCGAGCTCCGCCGACCTCAGCTCCGTTTTAAGCGCCTCCGGGCGCTGTTGTGCGGTCACTGGTGCGCGCCGCCGCTGAGGCTTCCGGGAACTGTGGTCCCGGGGCGGCGGCGCGTTAGAATGCCTTAGTTGACTCTCTGGCGGTGGAAACGGCGTTCGTGGACCCCTTCAGGTAAGTCACAGGTCACTGGTAGTGGTCTGGCGTGGTCCCCGAGCTCCGCCGACCTCAGCTCCGTTTTAAGCACCTCCGGGCGCTGTTGTGCGGTCACTGGTGCGCGCCGCCGCTGAGGCTTCCGGGAACTGTGGTCCCGGGGCGGCGGCGCGTTAGAATGCCTTAGTTGACTCTCTGGCGGTGGAAACGGCGTTCGTGGACCCCTTCAGGTAAGTCACAGGTCACTGGTAGTGGTCTGGCGTGGTCCCCGAGCTCCGCCGACCTCAGCTCCGTTTTAAGCACCTCCGGGCGCTGTTGTGCGGTCACTGGTGCGCGCCGCCGCTGAGGCTTCCGGGAACTGTGGTCCCGGGGCGGCGGCGCGTTAGAATGCCTTAGTTGACTCTCTGGCGGTGGAAACGGCGTTCGTGGACCCCTTCAGGTAAGTCACAGGTCACTGGTAGTGGTCTGGCGTGGTCCCCGAGCTCCGCCGACCTCAGCTCCGTTTTAAGCGCCTCCGGGTGCTGTTGTGCGGTCACTGGTGCGCGCCGCCGCTGAGGCTTCCGGGAACTGTGGTCCCGGGGCGGCGGCGCGTTGGAATGCCTTAGTTGACTCTCTGGCGGTGGAAACGGCGTTCGTGGACCCCTTCAGGTAAGTCACAGGTCACTGGTAGTGGTCTGGCATGGTCCAGGTCCGGTTTCTCAAATCAAAGGGCAAAGGGAGCGGGAGGCGCTTCAGGTGGCCTACATGGATCCAGTGTTTGCGTCTATGCACTTTCACTGCTGACCTTGTGGCAAGTATGACCTGGTAGGGATCAGAGCACTTCGGTTCCAAACTCGATTTCCGTTGGTAGTTCCTCACCAGAACCCACTGGCCCGGTTCCAGTCGATGTCCAGGACCCTCTGGCAGCGGCCGCAATGTCTCGGATACCTGTTGATGAATAGAACGCAGGTCTTTAGTCAAAGCATACAAATAGTCTGTCATCAAAGGATAATCAATATCTCTAAAAGACCTGGGCCTCGGAACTCCCCTCACATTGGCCGGGCGGCCAAAGATTACCTCGTAAGGTAATAAACCCGTTCTTGTGTGGGGTGCTGTTCTCAGGGACAATAATGCTAGAGGGAGTGCATCGGGCCAATTTAATCCAGTACTTGCACAAATGTTGCCCATTTTGAGTATCAAAATGCCATTATATTTCTCAACTAGACCAGCTGACTGGGGGTGCGTGGCTGCATGACACTTTTGCTTAATTTGTAAACCTTCACAAACATTTTGAACCAATAAGGAGTTAAAATGTGTCCCGTTATCAGACCAGATGATCCGGGGCAAACAATATCGGGGGAAATATTCCTTAACCAAAGCTTTGGCAGTTGCAACCGCAGTGGATTCCTTGGTGGGGTAGGCTTCAACCCATTTACTGAAAGCGCAAACCACAACCAACACATATTTCAAATTATTCACTCGTTCCATCTGTATATAGTCAATCTGTATAACTTCGAATGGCAGGGATGGTGGTGCAAAATTTCCACTTAGGACAGATTTTCTACCTCCTGGGTTGTAACGCAAACATACAGGGCAATACTTAACCAAATGCACTGCAGTTTTGGGAATATTTGGATTATTCCAGACTGGATCTAACATCCCACAAATGCCCTTTGCTCCTACGTGAGCTGGTCCATGAGCCATGGATAGCACAGCGTACACCAATGAATTAGGGAGTAACCAACGCTGCTTCTCAGTTCGATCTATCCAACATTCGTTTTTATCTAGTTTTCCTACTTCCTGTTCCCACCTTTGTGCCTCGTCTATGGTAGCTTCTTTTTGCAACTCTTTTACACTTTCAATGGTATTGTCAAACACAGATGTTTCCGACACCCACCGAGCCGAAGCACTAGGAAACATAGGAGTCATTTTAGTTTGGGCTGTTTCCTTAGCTATTGAGTCAGCGAAAGCATTCCCCTTTCCTGTAGAATCAATGATTTTCTTGTGAGCGCTGCACTTAATGATGGCAACGGTATCTGGGAGGGTCAGGGCAAATAACAATCAATCAATTAAAGGACCATGTTGAATTTTCTGACCATGTGTGGTAAAGAAACCCCTCTCCCTCCACAGCCTCCCAGAGCTATGGGCCACGCCGAAGGCATACTGGCTGTCTGTGTAAATATTTACTTTCAGGCCTTTGCTGATTTCACATGCTCGTAACAAGGCTTTTAGTTCAGCTGCCTGGGCTGAGTGATGAGAAATCCTAGCGGTTTCCACCACCGTTTTCAGTGTCGTAATAGCGTATGCAGCTGTTGTAGTACCATCTGACAATTTAAAGCAAGAACCATCAACATACAATTCCCCTTGAGGTTCTGGTAAAGGGGTGTCAGTAAGATCTACACACCCCTTTGTTTCCTCCTCAGTTCTAAATATACAATCATGGATATCATCCTGTTTATCATTCAAACAATGTTAATTCATATCCCGTCAAACGAGCACTTGTAAAGTGCTGGGTCTTGGTTCTTTTTAGCAAAATATCCACAGCATGCGGTACCATGACTGTGAGATCTGTGTTCAAAACTATACCTTCTGATTGCCGGATGGCCACCGCTACTGCCGCAGTGGCCCTCAGGCAGCTAGGAAGGGCTTGTGCAACCATGTCCAGTACTGATGAAAAGAAGGCACAGGGTCTCTGTTTTCCGCCAAAACCCTGTGTTAATACTGAAAGGGAACAACTGTCCACCTCGTGCACATAAAGTTAAAAAGGCTTCCGATTGCTATCGTGCTGTTTATTTCACCCCTGAGGCGGAAGCCGGGGGCTCTTCTGATCTATCTGTTACCTCATTCTTTTAACCTTGCTAACACGCAATTTTGAATCGTTGCATTCCTTTCCAAGTAGGTTACTTACTTGCCTGGACTCTCTAGGTCATTTTGTCAACCCGCAAAATCCCCCAATACCGATTCAGGCGCAGCCGAGTAGGGGCTGATGCTGAGAAATAGAAACAGGGCTTATTGCCAGTGAGAGCCGCCATCTTTGAGAGGGATAAGGGGTTGCAGTCTAGCTGCAGGACGCCTCCCGCCCTCCCGCAGTATTTAAATCCGCCACACCCTGCAGCGCGCTGATTGCTATCGTGCTGTTTATTTCACCCCTGAGGCAGAAGCCGGGGGCTCTTCTGATCTATCTGTTACCTCATTCTTTTAACCTTGCTAGCACACAATTTTAAATCGTTGCATTCCTTTCCAAGTAGATTACTTACTTGCCTGGACTCTCTATGACATTTTGTCAACCCACTAAATCCCCCAATACCGATTCAGGCGCAGCGAAGTAGGGGCTGATGCTGAGAAATAGAAACAGGGCTTATTGCCAGTGAGAGCCACCATCTTTGAGAGGGATAAGGGGTTGCAGTCTAGCTGCAGGACGCCTCCCGCCCTCCCGCAGTATTTAAATCCGCCACACCCTGCAGCGCGCTGATTGCTATCGTGCAGTTTATTTCACCCCTGAGGCGGAAGCCGGGGGCTCTTCTGATCTATCTGTTACCTCATTCTTTTAACCTTGCTAACACGCAATTTTAAATCGTTGCATTCCTTTCCAAGTAGATTACTTAATTGCCTGGACTCTCTAGGTCATTTTGTCAACCCGCAAAATCCCCCAATACCGATTCAGGCGCAGCCGAGTAGGGGCTGATGCTGAGAAATAGAAAGAGGGCTTATTGCCAGTGAGAGCCGCCATCAGTGAGAGGGATAAGGGGTTGCAGTCTAGCTGCAGGACGCCTCCTGCCCTCCCGCAGTATTTAAATCCGCCACACCCTGCAGCTCGCTGATTGATATCGTGCTGTTTATTTCACCCCTGAGGCGGAAGCCGGGGGCTCTTCTGATCTATCTGTTAGCTCATTCTTTTAACCTTGCTAACACGCAATTTTAAATCATTGCATTCATTTCCAAGTAGATTACTTACTTGCCTGGACTCTCTAGGTCATTTTGTCAACCCGCAAATCCTAACTTTAAGACTTTCGGTATTCACAGAAGGCATTTAGGGGTCCTAAAGTTAGGAGTTCTAACGTTACCACTCCTAAACTGAGAAAAATCCTAACTTTAAGACTTTCGGTATTCACAGAAGGCATTTAGGAGTCCTAAAGTTAGGACTCCTAACTTCTGTAAATACGGAAATGAGTAAGTGCCTTCTGTGAATACCAAAATTAGTAAGTGCCGTCTGTGAATACTAACATGGTAGTAAGTTTAGTATTTGTGAATTGATAGTTTGTTTCTAAGATGGTCTCCAATGTGAAGGATTCAAAATTAATTCAGACAGGCTATACTTACCAATAGCCCATATACCTTTATCACTAATAATAATTCAGTCGGCAATGGAGAAGGTTCAATCGTTTATTCATCAAATACGAGCCCTGACAGGGGAGCCTCCGTCTGCACGACCCTCAGAGGTGCGCAGAGGAGACTTTCTACATGTTCATGATACAAAGCATATATACGTTTCATAGGTTCACAATCACACCCTACAAGGAAAATACAGTTTGTCAGTAAGCCAAGAGGAATACCCATATAAGGCACAATTGATTTGCTAGTAGCCTAGGCCTAAGCTATTCCGGGGGCAGGTCAGTAAGGTGCCTCCCATTCTATCTGTAGCCCGGGGAGTACAGGAATGGGCTCTGCTGGAATGTGTGCATCCCACAAGAAGGGTAGGTGTGACCTTGGGTTTCCTCAAGCTGCAAGCTAGCAAATATAATAGGCAGGTCAACTGGTCGTGGTTTCGAGCAGAGAGCGGAATCACGTGATTTCGGGGAAGCAATACTTGCACACAGAGAAACGAAACAAAATGGCTCCAGTAATACCAATAGGAGCGATCGGTCGAAAAAGTGGATCATTGGTTATTATATTACTAATATAAACTCTAATTGCACGAATATACTAACACAAGGTTATATTGATATAGTTGGGCCAATAATATGTGTATATCGAATTTTTGATCCCAACAGATGGCCCTTTTGGCCTACTATAGCCAATATTACTAGATTCATTCTACGAAAACTCCCTCATCTATCTGCATAGGATCCGACAACTCCTTTTGAATCATTTGTTTTTTCAGCTTTAGCTTGACGGGAAAAGGTCAAAGCAGACGATATCCGTGCTGCACAGAATTAGCATCAAGCCGGGCCACAGTGGAGACATAGGCAGCAAGTAAATATTACTCCAAAACCTCCGGCGAGTATCATAAATATTTTCCAACCCCAAGTGGCTAGAAGGCCCAAAAACCAACTACTAAGGGACCAGGTACCGTTATCCAAATGTGGTCCACTGGTAGGGGCCGAATCAGGAATAAACACGCAGCAAGAGCTGCCGATCACACGACAATCTCCTCCCCTATCTGCGAGGATGACGTCAAGAACCATCCGGTTCTGGAGCGAAACAAGCCTCGTCGCCTGAAGCTCTACAGTAATGTTTGTTAAGATCCCAGTGGTGGTCTGAACCACATTTTCCAATATCCTAGACAAGCGTCTTATACTACAGCTAATAAATATAGGTCCCCAAAAGGGGGTGAGACCTTTGGCAAAGTCTTCAAACTGCTGCAGAGAGGTAGCTGTCTGATCAGTACTGTTGGTATCGAAGCACCTACTCTTTTGGCTAACCACTACCCCCTTTTGAACCAACTGATGAGTTTGGTGGTAGTCGGGCGGAGCAATATAGACAGGAGGGTAGAGGAATGAGAGATAACAGCTTCCTGCCCATCCCCTTGGGAGCCATGTATACGCATTCTCACCACATACAAAATATACATCTGGGGAGTAATCATAGGTGGGGTACTATATACCTGTAAAGTGTAAGTATAATTGCATCTGCTCTTTCCTACCTTAACATGGCCCCGTCCCTGTATACAAAAGGGGGACGTAGTATTAATGATGGGGATTGGCAATGCTTTGTCATTCGTATTATTTCGCTCTTTAAAATGCTGAAAATACATAGTATCATTAAAAGGTTCAAAATCCTGCATTTCCTCCTGTAACCAAGTACTATTTTTATAATCTGTATACACCTTCATGCAAGCATTGGGGTCCAAAGAGCCCTCTCCATCATTTCCCGCTGCATCAAATCCTTGATGTTGTTCTATATACTTCAAAATGGCCTCATAATCTTTTTCAGTATAAACTTTCGGCTCAGCTACATAATGTGAATACATCAAAGTCAATAATTGGAACCAGGCTTCACAGCTAGCTAAATAAGACATTGGTAAGGAAATGAAGAGTTCATGCTGATGCATGACTGAGGGAAGTAACCCACATACCCAACAATTTGTTTTGTTTGTAGTGCTGTGAGTCTGATGCAGCATTTCAATAAAAGGGTTTTTCATATAGGTTTCCCTATGTCTTGCCTTATGAGGGCGTAAAGAATAAAAGAGATGTTCTTCCGGGGCAACAGTAGTTCCTAACAGTTTCTGTACGGGGTGCTTAAATTCTAAGTACACAAATACACACATCAATATTACTGTAATAGTGACAAGAAAAGCAACGAATGCCACCTTCACTCTGGTGGTCCATCCGGAAAATAAATGCATATTATCTACATTTCGCCTAGGAGCCAATGGTCTAAGGCTACCACCTTAGATCGTTGGCTCACCAAAGCCTGCGACCCAGTGGCCCCCCTGAAGCGGATCACCATCAACCGCACCCACAATGCCAACAAGTGGTTCAACCCTGGCCTCAAAGCCAAGAAATTAGAGCTAAGGCAGTCCGAACGAGCCTGGAAAAAAGCATACTGCCCCATCCACAGACAACACTTTATCACCGTACTCAATGAATACAAAGTAGCTATTCTGACAGCCAAGACTGAATACTTCTCTGGGCGCATCTTAGCTGCAGAAAGCCAGCCTTGTGAGATTTTTTCCACCGTCCACGAGCTGGCATCATCGGACAGAACTCTACCCAATACTCCCCCCTCCCAGGCCTTATGCGACTCGCTTAGCGAGTTTTTTATTGATAAGATAGCCCTCATTAAAGCCAACATCCCTCCCCTCCCCTCACCTTCACTCCTCCCAACCCCCTGACGATAACCGCTCCCTCACTCTAATTCCTCCTCTCACTAGAGAATCCTTACTCCTTCTACTCTGTCGTGTCAAGTCAGGCTCCCCACTTGACATCGGCCCGGCACGCATTCTCCGTCAGTTTTTCTCTGCATGCCCATCCCCCGTCCTCACTCTCCTGAATAATTGCTATATTTCTGGCACCGTTCCAGGCTCCTTTAAAACCGCCATAATACTTCCTATATTAAAAAAATCAGGGGCTGACCCTTCTTCCCCGGCAAATTACCGCCCTATATCCCTTCTCCCTTATCTGGGAAGGTAGCAGAGTCCCACGTCACCCAGGTGCTCAGCTCCTTTATAGAGAACAGCAACTACCTCACTCCCTGCCAGGCGGGCTTCCTCCCCCGCCATTCTACTGAGAAGGTGGTAATTTCAGTCATGGACCATCTCAGGGAGGGCCTCGATACTAACATCCCCCAGGCCCTGGTCCTCCTGGATCTGTCCGCCGCTTTTGACACGGTAGACCATTCCATTCTTCAGTCCCGTGTCAAGGCGGCGGGCATAGGGGAGCAGGTTCTAACCTGGATAGGTTCCTTCCTGGATGGCCGTACTCAGGCGGTCCACCTTGCCGAATTTTCGGCCCCGCCTAGCAGGGTGAAATGTGGTGTCCCCCAGGGCTCTTCTCTCTCCCCCCTTTTATTTAACCTCTACGTCTTTCCTCTTATTTTTGCTCTTCAACAAATGGAGGTCACAGTTTACAAATATGCTGATGACCTCCAACTCATTTTTAATTTTTCCTCCTCTTCACTAGGTACCACCAGCTTCCAGTCCGTCTTGCTGTTTATCCGGGGTTGGATGAACGCAAACCATCTTAAACTCAAGCCGCATAAAACAGAGCTGATTCTGACTGGAGGCAGTGGCAACCCCTGGTCGCCTTCTTTTTGGCCCTCTTCTTTTGGTCTTCCTCCCACCCCTTCTCACTCAGTTAAGACCCTTGACATTACATTCAATCACCACCTGACACTTCACACCCACATCAGTTCTGTTGTCTCTTCTTGCTTTTTTACTTTACGTATTATTAGGAAAGTATCCCGGTTTTTCTCTCCCTCTGCACTTAAATTGATTGTAATGGCCATGGTCTTATCCAAGATCGACTACGGGAACATCATTTATAACGGTGCCTCCGCCTATGCACTTCAACATCTCCAACTGGTGCAGAACCAGGCAGCCCTCCTGGTGCATGGCCTATCGAAATATCATCACTCGTCCCCCCTTCTCATGGCCCTTCGCTGGCTACCAATTAAACAAAGAGCCCTCTTCAAACTGGGCTGTCTTACTTTCCAAGCCCGGGCGGGCACTGCCCCCGCCTTTATTAACTCTGCTATCACCAACTATAGTCCTGCCAGAGACTTATGCTCCTCCACCAAATCCTTGTTAGTTATCCCCCAGTTCAAGAAAAAACGATCTGGCAGCCAGAAATTTTCGGTACTTGCGCCCACCTTCTGGAACTCCCGTCCCCCCTCCGTCAGATCCTCCCCCTCCTACACCGAGTTTCGTAAAGTCCTTAAGACCTTTCTGTTCCAGCAAGCTTTTAACCCATAGCCCCCGACATCCTCCCCTGTTCTGAAATCCTATAGCGCAAAGAAACTGCCTAGTGAATGTGCGCTCTACAAATTGTTAAAAATTCAAATTCAAATTCAAATCCTTCATTGCAAATCAAGCAAAGGGAAACATGCTCTCTATGAGTCCAATTCTAACTCGGTCCCTCTCTATAAGTCCAATTCTAACTTTGTATCCACAAAGCACGCACTCCACCAGAGATGTTCTTCTTCCCTGTGTCCGTTTTAGAGCCTCACAGGTAGACTCCTGTTATACCTTGAAAAGAAAAGAACAGAGAACAACTTCCTTCTTCCCGTAGGACAACCGCAGCCCTTAACTCAGTCTTTCTTTCTGAACAGAGCTATTTAACACAGTGTTCCAAGCTCTCAACGTGTTCAGTCCAGTGTCTCGCTCAGTACCCCAGTATTTCTAGCCGATTTTTCTCAACTCAAGTCTTTCTCTAGCTCCTACCATGAGGATCTGGGGTACTGCGCTGTTTTCGGGGTCGCAAGTTGTATTTACTACGATTAGGCTGCTCCTGGTCAGAAAACAATTCTGTGGCAAGGATATCAGATGCATTCGAACCCTGTGATGCACCAGAAAGAACTGCCTCCGCTGGTTGAGCTGCTGCCCTTTCATCTGGGGGCAATGCTTCACTCGCCTGCCCCGCTTCTTGGGCGTCTGAAAAGGGTACAAAGCTCTGTAACAACTCTCCTTCTTGGCTCGGGATTCCTTCGCGGTTTCTCAAATCAAAGGGCAAAGGGAGCGGGAGGCGCTTCAGGTGGCCTACATGGATCCAGTGTTTGCGTCTATGCACTTTCACTGCTGACCTTGTGGCAAGTATGACCTGGTAGGGATCAGAGCACTTCGGTTCCAAACTCGATTTCCGTTGGTAGTTCCTCACCAGAACCCACTGGCCCGGTTCCAGTCGATGTCCAGGACCCTCTGGCAGCGGCCGCAATGTCTCGGATACCTGTTGATGAATAGAACGCAGGTCTTTAGTCAAAGCATACAAATAGTCTGTCATCAAAGGATAATCAATATCTCTAAAAGACCTGGCCTCGGAACTCCCCTCACATTGGCCGGGCGGCCAAAGATTACCTCGTAAGGTAATAAACCCGTTCTTGTGTGGGGTGCTGTTCTCAGGGACAATAATGCTAGAGGGAGTGCATCGGGCCAATTTAATCCAGTACTTGCACAAATGTTGCCCATTTTGAGTATCAAAATGCCATTATATTTCTCAACTAGACCAGCTGACTGGGGGTGCGTGGCTGCATGACACTTTTGCTTAATTTGTAAACCTTCACAAACATTTTGAACCAATAAGGAGTTAAAATGTGTCCCGTTATCAGACCAGATGATCCGGGGCAAACAATATCGGGGGAAATATTCCTTAACCAAAGCTTTGGCAGTTGCAACCGCAGTGGATTCCTTGGTGGGGTAGGCTTCAACCCATTTACTGAAAGCGCAAACCACAACCAACACATATTTCAAATTATTCACTCGTTCCATCTGTATATAGTCAATCTGTATAACTTCGAATGGCAGGGATGGTGGTGCAAAATTTCCACTTAGGACAGATTCTCTACCTCCTGGGTTGTAACGCAAACATACAGGGCAATACTTAACCAAATGCACTGCAGTTTTGGGAATATTTGGATTATTCCAGACTGGATCTAACATCCCACAAATGCCCTTTGCTCCTACGTGAGCTGGTCCATGAGCCATGGATAGCACAGCGTACACCAATGAATTAGGGAGTAACCAACGCTGCTTCTCAGTTCGATCTATCCAACATTCGTTTTTATCTAGTTTTCCTACTTCCTGTTCCCACCTTTGTGCCTCGTCTATGGTAGCTTCTTTTTGCAACTCTTTTACACTTTCAATGGTATTGTCAAACACAGATGTTTCCGACACCCACCGAGCCGAAGCACTAGGAAACATAGGAGTCATTTTAGTTTGGGCTGTTTCCTTAGCTATTGAGTCAGCGAAAGCATTCCCCTTTCCTGTAGAATCAATGATTTTCTTGTGAGCGCTGCACTTAATGATGGCAACGGTATCTGGGAGGGTCAGGGCAAATAACAATCAATCAATTAAAGGACCATGTTGAATTTTCTGACCATGTGTGGTAAAGAAACCCCTCTCCCTCCACAGCCTCCCAGAGCTATGGGCCACGCCGAAGGCATACTGGCTGTCTGTGTAAATATTTACTTTCAGGCCTTTGCTGATTTCACATGCTCGTAACAAGGCTTTTAGTTCAGCTGCCTGGGCTGAGTGATGAGAAATCCTAGCGGTTTCCACCACCGTTTTCAGTGTCGTAATAGCGTATGCAGCTGTTGTAGTACCATCTGACAATTTAAAGCAAGAACCATCAACATACAATTCCCCTTGAGGTTCTGGTAAAGGGGTGTCAGTAAGATCTACACACCCCTTTGTTTCCTCCTCAGTTCTAAATATACAATCATGGATATCATCCTGTTTATCATTCAAACAATGTTAATTCATATCCCGTCAAACGAGCACTTGTAAAGTGCTGGGTCTTGGTTCTTTTTAGCAAAATATCTACAGCATGCGGTACCATGACTGTGAGATCCGTGTTCAAAACTATACCTTCTGATTGCCGGATGGCCACCGCTACTGCCGCAGTGGCCCTCAGGCAGCTAGGAAGGGCTTGTGCAACCATGTCCAGTACTGATGAAAAGAAGGCACAGGGTCTCTGTTTTCCGCCAAAACCCTGTGTTAATACTGAAAGGGAACAACTGTCCACCTCGTGCACATAAAGTTAAAAAGGCTTCCGATTGCTATCGTGCTGTTTATTTCACCCCTGAGGCGGAAGCCGGGGGCTCTTCTGATCTATCTGTTACCTCATTCTTTTAACCTTGCTAACACGCAATTTTGAATCGTTGCATTCCTTTCCAAGTAGGTTACTTACTTGCCTGGACTCTCTAGGTCATTTTGTCAACCCGCAAAATCCCCCAATACCGATTCAGGCGCAGCCGAGTAGGGGCTGATGCTGAGAAATAGAAACAGGGCTTATTGCCAGTGAGAGCCACCATCTTTGAGAGGGATAAGGGGTTGCAGTCTAGCTGCAGGACGCCTCCCGCAGTATTTAAATCCGCCACACCCTGCAGCGCGCTGATTGCTATCGTGCAGTTTATTTCACCCCTGAGGCAGAAGCCGGGGGCTCTTCTGATCTATCTGTTACCTCATTCTTTTAACCTTGCTAACACGCAATTTTAAATCGTTGCATTCCTTTCCAAGTAGATTACTTAATTGCCTGGACTCTCTAGGTCATTTTGTCAACCCGCAAAATCCCCCAATACCGATTCAGGCGCAGCCGAGTAGGGGCTGATGCTGAGAAATAGAAAGAGGGCTTATTGCCAGTGAGAGCCGCCATCAGTGAGAGGGATAATGGGTTGCAGTCTAGCTGCAGGACGCCTCCTGCCCTCCCGCAGTATTTAAATCCGCCACACCCTGCAGCTCGCTGATTGACATCGTGCTGTTTATTTCACCCCTGAGGCGGAAGCCGGGGGCTCTTCTGATCTAACTGTTACCTCATTCTTTTAACCTTGCTAACACGCAATTTTAAATCATTGCATTCCTTTCCAAGTAGATTACTTACTTGCCTGGACTCTCTAGGACATTTTGTCATCCCGCAAAATCCCCCAATACCGATTCAGGCGCAGCCGAGTAGGGGCTGATGATGAGAAATAGAAACAGGGCTTATTGCCAGTGAGAGCCGCCATCTTTGAGAGGGTTAAGGGGTTGCAGTCTAGCTGCAGGACGCCTCCCGCCCTCCCGCAGTATTTAAATCCGCAACACCCTGCAGCGCGCTGATTGCTATCGTGCTGTTTACTTCACCCCTGAGGCGGAAGCCGGGGGCTCTTCTGATCTATCTGTTAGCTCATTCTTTTAACCTTGCTAACACGCAATTTTAAATCATTGCATTCATTTCGAAGTAGATTACTTACTTGCCTGGACTCTCTAGGTCATTTTGTCAACCCGCAAAATCCCCCAATACCGATTCAGGCGCAGCCGAGTAGGGGCTGATGATGAGAAATAGAAACAGGGCTTATTGCCAGTGAGAGCCGCCATCTTTGAGAGGGATAAGGGGTTGCAGTCTAGCTGCAGGACGCCTCCGGCCCTCCCGCAGTATTTAGATCCGCCACACCCTGCAGCGCGCTGATTGCTATTGTGCTGTTTATTTCACCCCTGAGGCGGAAGCCGGGGGCTCTTCTGATCTATCTGTTACCTAATTCTTTTAACCTTGCTAACACGCAATTTTAAATCATTGCATTCCTTTCCAAGTAGATTACGTACTTGCATGGACTCTCTAGGTCATTTTGTCAACCCGCAAAATCCCCCAATACCGATTCAGGCGCAGCGGAGTAGGGGCCTGATGCTGAGAAATAGAAACAGGGCTTATTGCCAGTGAGAGCCGCCATCTTTGAGAGGGATAAGGGGTTGCAGTCTAGCTGCTGGACGCCTCCCAACCTCCTCAACACCCTATAAAATCCCTATGTCACCACTTCCGCGCAGCGGGCGGGCGCAGCGGGCGTGCCGGCGGCGCGCCGAAGGCGCGCCAAAGGCAAGCCTGTCTGCGCCTGTCCGCGCCCTGCAGCGCCCAGGGACCAGGCCCCCTGCTCAATCTATGGAGGAACCGCTCACTTTGATAAGGTATGCCCCTGACCTGCTAAAAAAACTTATGCCCCAACCAGAGGCTTCCTGTCGCCATTCCATACACCCTAATTCACTAGTTAAAAAGTGCCCCCACTGTCAATATGAACCACGGCCCCCACCGAAGCAGTCGGAGACTGTCGAACACCCTTTTCAAATGTTTCTCTTAAACTGTCGCTCTCTGACCAAACATGAAGTGGAAATGTCAATCCTCCTTGAGGATATCAACCCTGACGCAGTATTCTTAACAGAAACCTGGTTAAGGGAGGAAGCTGACCCAGACATTACCGCCATACTACAGAAGTGATATGGATTACAGAGGGTCGACAGGGTAGAGGGTAGAGGAGGAGGATTAGGCATACTTTTTAAGGATTGTTACCAATGCAGAACCAGCTCTGCGACAATTCCTAATTGCGAAAGTATGAACCTCGCATTAGATCTATCCCCTACCTTAACCTTTTCTGGCCTACTTATCTATCGTCCCCCAGGCCAAATTGGAGATTTTATGAACTCCCTTCCCTCCAAGGTCGCTGAATCAGCCATCTCTTTGCCTCATTTTACGATTCTAGGTGACATAAATATCCATTTAGACGATCCCATGGATCCTCTAGCTACCACCTTTTTATACAATCACGAAGCCCTACAAATTGTTCAGAAGCGTTTTGAACCCACACAGAACAAAGATCACCTGCTAGATGCAGTCTTAAGCAATGATCACAGACTTAAGACAGGGAACCCAGTTTCCCTTCCATGGACCGATCATTTTCTGGTCCCACTTCTCTGGCACATTCCAAGCCCCCCCTCTGCGCCCCCTCGAGCTACATTAAGAGGGAGGGACTGGACGAAACTATCCACAGACCAGTGGGCCGATTCCCTCTCCACTACCCCTCGACAGACTGGGGTTGACGTAGACACACTTTACTTCCATTATGCCAATTGGCTACAGACCACCCTAGACACAATTGCGCCTCAGAAACCCCTCAAAGTGAAAACCAAGTCCAAAGAATCACCTTGGTTTACCCCCAAGCTAAAAGAGCTAAAACAAAACTGCTGGAAGCTTGAGAGAACTTGGAGACGCACCCGCAAGGCACAGGACAGAAGTAGCCATCGGATCCCCGTGAAGCCCAGACTCGCTGTGACAGACAGACAGAGTACTTCCATCAAAAAATTCAAGCCATTTCCTCATCATATGACCCGGTCAGTCAACACCCAGTCGGAACAGATACCCTTCCCCCAACCACGGTCTGCCAGCTAGCTGAATTCCCACTACTTGAAGAAGACTCTCTAAATTCTCTTATGTTGAAAGTTACATCAGGCTCCCCTTCAGATCCCGCTCCCCCACTCCATCTTTTGAAAGTTGCAGATACCATTAGACCAGTGATTCTAAACATTGTAAACATGTCCACAGGGAGAGTACCAGAAACTTGGAAATGTGCACAAGTTAGGGCTTTGTTAAAAAAAAACAACCTCGACGCAGAAAAAATGACCAATTACCGCCCCATTTCACTCTTCCCCTGGGTAAGTAAGCTGCTTGAGAAACATATCAACACCAGCCTTATGCTCTATCTGGAAGCCAACCATCTGCTCCATGATTCTCAAGCTGGCTTTCTCCCAAAATTGGGGACAGAGGCGGCATTATTGACTGTCACAGAACTAGCCCGTAAGCACATGGATCAAGGCGGCACCACAGCAATCATGCTGCTGGACCTAAGTGCCGCCTTTGATACCGTAAATAGTAACATCCTTATCTCCCGACTAAAACAGCTCGGCGTGACGGGAAGTGCCATCTCATGGTTACAGTCTTTCTTAGAAAACCGAACTTTCCAGGTGGTAGAGGGTGACATTCATTCCAAAACTTGGCCTCTCAACCAAGGTGTGTTTCAGGGCTCCTCCCTGAGCCCCACACTTTTTAATATTTACATGCAACCACTAGCGGAGGTCGTTCACCCTTTTGGCTTTGAAATCGTAACCTACGCTGATGACACCCAGCTTGTGGTGGCCCTGAATCAGCCAGGAAGCACCCCCTCTAACCTGAACAGCTGCCTAGTAGCAGTTACAAAATGGATGGCCTCTTCCCATTTAAAACTTAACGGGGACAAAACAGAACTGATGTTCCTGGGGAACCCAGCCGGCCCCAGACCAACCTTACAATGGCCACCCTGTATGCCCTCCCCCCCCGAGCCAAAAAAGCAAATCAAAAGCTTGGGCCTGTGGCTGGATGATACCCTAAGCTTTAACCAACAAGCCACAATACTCTCCGCCACCTGCTTCGGGCTGATGGAAATGTTGCGGAACGTTCTACCACTCCTCTCTTTTCAGGCCCGCAGGATAATGGTCCAGGCCATCATCCTGTCCCGTCTCGATTACAGGAATGCTTTATATCTGGGTGCACCGACCAGCACACGTAGGCATTCGGGCACTGCTGCCCTGAGGAATTTACACTGGCTGCCCATCCAAGCCAGAGTAAAATTCAAGGCTATGTGCATAATGCTTAGGGCCATGTGGAAAAATGCCCCCGCAATGATCTGCTCCCTAGCCTCCCCTTACCATCCCCAAAGATCACTGCATTCCAGCACGGCCTTTCTGGCAACAACACACAAGATCAAACGGGCCAGGTGGGGCGGACGCTCCTTCTCTCTGAATGCTGCCACGACCTGGAACTCCTTACCATCCACGCTTTGCATTGAGCCCAATCATCTAAAATTCCGCAAAACTCTGAAAACCTTCCTTTTCTCTAAGTAAATCAGTAGACTCCCAGATATACGCATTCACAGCGCTACGAGGCCCTCGGGTAGTAATCGTAATGCGCTTTATAAAACTCACTTTCATTTCATTTCATTTCATTTCATTTCATTTCATTAATCCGGGGTACCCAAGACAGTTGCAGAACATAAAGCAGATTTTAAAGATTCAAAGGCTTCTTGACATTCATCTGTCCAAGGTAGGGGTTCATGCACATCCTTGGTAGTCAAATACAACAAGGGTTTAGAGAGGAGTGAATAATTAGGAATCCATTGGTGACAGTAAGAGGTTATGCCAAGAAAAGCATGAACATCACATTGGGTACGAGGTACAGACATGTTAGTAATTACAGATATTCGTTCTGGTGTTGGTCGTCTCCCCGCTTTCGACAGCAAGTGGCCAAGGTAGGTCACTTCCTGTTCACAATATTGAAATTTTGAGAGGGAGACTTTATTTCCTTTATCAGCCAAATGACGTAGCAATTTCACCGTTGATTCTTTGCAGCCTTCCTCAGTATCAGAGGCCACCAAAATATCATCCACATACTGGATGATCGCATTTCCAGCTGGCAAAATTATTTCATTAACCCCTTTACTGCTAAGGCATTATTATTAATCTCATATAATTTCCATTGAAATCAATGGAAAGTCCATGACGAGTTACCCTTGTCATTAGCAGCCAAGAGGTTAAGGCAAGTCCCACGTAGATGGAAAAAGGCATTAGTCAAACCGCTCAGGAAAAATACCACCATCTCCTGGAACAAGCTTAGTAATCTCAGACCAATATCCTTACTCCCCTTTCTGGGTAAAATTACTGAAAAACACGTAAACAAACACCTGTCAAGATATATTGAATCTGCAGGAGTGTTGGACCTTTCACAATCCGGCTTCAGGCCCAAACATAGTACGGAGACCGCCCTAATGTCAGTCGCAGACGATCTGCATATGTACCTGGATAGGGGCTTCTCCGTTATCCTGGTGCTACTAGATCTGTCTGCGGCGTTTGACACCGTATCTCACTCCATCCTCATGGCCCGGCTAGAGAACATCGGCCTGAAACATGAAGTCCTTGCATGGTTGAGAAGTTTTTCTAACCAATCGGACCCATCAAGTAACCATGGGTAGTTTTCGGTCAGAGGAAGTTGAGATCTCCAAAGGGGTGCCACAGGGCTCATGTCTGAGCCCTGGCTAACATCTTGAGAGCATATGGATTCGTTCCAATATCCTACGCAGATGATACTCAACTCCTCTTTCCTTTTAAAACCTTGACTCCCGTGGTTAAGAATTCCTTCTCCCTGGGGATGAAAGCAGTGGCACACTAGATGTCTTCCAACTTTTTACAATGCAACGTTGGAAAGACGGAAGTCATGTTGTTTGGTGAGGTAAAACGACTTTGGACTCCGGACTGGTGGCCACAAGACCTTGGCCCAGTACCGGAGCCTAAACCAACTGTTAAGAATCTGGGGGTCCGACTGGACCAGGAACCTACCCTCAAACAACATGCCAACCAGGTGGTGGGATCCTGCTTCCACACAATTGGCATGCTACGCAAAATCTTCCCCCTCCTACCAGACGCCAGTAGAAGGACGCTGGTAGAAGCTTTAGTCATGAGTCGTTTAGACTATTGTAACGGTTTACTGTTATCTGCCAAATGTGGGAGTCATGACAAGACTGCAGGTGGTCCAGAACATGGCTGCCCGTCTGGTCTTGAATGCTCCTCCCCGCACAACTTCAAAGCCCCTACTGACAAAACTCCACTGGCTACCTGTTAGATAGAGGGCAAAATTCAAGGTATGCTGTACCATACATAAAAGTCTTAATGGTATGGGACCTGCATATCTGGCAACCAAATTTGTCCCCTATAAACCCTCCCGCTCACTTCGGTCGAGCGAACAAGGCCTTCTATATGTACCTAGAGCCAAGAAAGCAAGACAGGGTAGCAAAGCCCTCTCAATAGCAGGCCCGTCCCTCTGGAACAGTCTCCCTAACACCCTTAGGCTATGTACAGACCACCTTCCTTTTAGGAAAATGTTAAAAACACTCTTATTCAGTTTTTAGACAGCTAACGTTCTCCTGAACTCAATGTGGTAGAAGTCAAAAGCGCGGAGATACTCCCCTGGGAGTTGAGGCCAGCGCTATACAAGCCTGTAAATAAATAAAAAAAATAACTGCCTATAGAGCCTGGCTATATATGCTAGGACATTCTGTATAGCCTTGGGGTGCACGCGTAAATCTAAAACTTCGGCCTCCTAATGAGAATCCGAAGATATGTCTGCTATCAGGATGAATCGGAATGCTAAAGAAAGCATTCTTTAGGTCAATCACTGAAAAATATTTAGCCGTAGGAGGAATCATGGTTAGGATTGGCGTAATATCTGGCACCACTGGATACTGTGGGACCACTATTTTGTTGACCTCTCGAAGGTCAATCACAAAACGATATGCAGTCTGATAATCCGGTGCACCATCAATTGGTGTTTTCTTCAAAATCGGTAAAATCGGACTGTTACAGACGTTAGCCGCTGTCTCATCCACCACTCCTCGTTATATGAGATCACGGATAATCTGCAACAGGGCCTGTTCACCTTCTGGTGAGATTTTATACTGAGGAATGCGTGGCAGCTGTGCGTTTGGTTTCAGCGTTACCGAGTCAAGTCAAGTCAAGTCAAAATGTATGTTTATTATGACCGTAGTCTTTAAACAAAGCAGTGAGCATAACACAATAAGGGGTGTATACAATAAATACCTATACTTATTTTTAAAATGTTATTCTTTAAAAAGCAATTCTATATTTCATTTTCAAAGGTACAAATTCCACTTATAGAACACTAAGCACCAGTTAAAAGTTTCGATACCTAAAAACATGTTATAAAAGTTTAAAACCTATTCAAGTTCTTAACGTTGTGCAAGTTTCAGTCAATAAAAAATAATTTCAAACAGTACTACATTTTTCCTTGGGTCTCAGTGCACTCTGGGACACCTTTAAGAATTTCCCTAGGGCAATTACAATATCAATAAAGGGTATTTCTGTTAGGAGGCTGGCTGCCTGCATCCTCGTTTTTATTTCATATTTTAGGAAAACCGGGCGCAGCCATAGTTTTCTCTGCTCCAGGAGAAACAGGCAGTCCAACAGAATATGCGGCCAGTCTCCCTTGGTTCTCAACTTACACTTGCAACAGCCTTCATGGTCTAACATTTTAGCTTTAAGCTCTTTATTTATTATCCACGGGTTAATCCCAATTCGACACCTCAGGATCTCTTGCCTGAACCCGCGGTTAGGGAGTCTATCAAGGTAGGGGAACCAATTTTCGTTGGACCAGGCTTTTAACATATGCGTCACTGATTTTTTATTTGTTAGATAGCCTATATCAATTGCTTTAGAGACTTCCTTCCCCCTTTGCTTCAGATCCCCTTTAGTACTAAGGATCCGAAGCGATTCTTGGTCCCAATCCAAGCGTTACCAATACAGGGGCTATTCTTAACAGACCAACATCGGTGTCCCCTGTGGCCCACAATGTCTGAGGAATGGTAGAGAATTCAGGGGGCAAAATCTCATTGTTAGCAAAGTATTGAGTTTCTGTAACAGGTGCATTCTGCATTGTCAGGAAAACACCATCTGGGGAACAATAAATGTGTGCATGTAATCTCTTCAAAATGTCTAGCCCTAAGAGGTTTTCACCACAATTAGAAGTTAGAAGAAAGGGTGAATGCATGGAAATGGGACCTATTGTAAAAGGGAGAGGTTTTGAAACGGGGCTTACTACCGGTATTCCAGAGAAACCAACTGATACATTATTTGGGCCAAACAGAACTGCCCCTGGGACCAGTGTATGGGCGACTGAACTATTCATCGCTCCAGTATCCACTAAAAACCTTCCCGATGTACCCAACTGTTCTCCTTGTACATAAGGTCCCTCTTGGTCAATTGGTACTGTAATATGCCCCGCTCTGTCCATGTCTGTCTCATGCATAATCCTGTTCATCATACCTGTCATCTTGATAAGTCTCGTTGTAATATTGTCTGTTCTGAGGGTCATCAAAATAATTCTTACGAGAACCCTCATGTTGCGATTCCTCCCGTCGCATGCTATTTCGGTCAATAGTCCCTCGACCCCTTCCTCGGCCTCTACTGGATCCATTTCTTGCCAACAAAAGAGGGCAATCCTCCCTCCAATGTCCTTCCTGCTTACAGTAGGAACATTGATTTATCCCGACATTAGGAGGACCTCCTCTACCCTGTCCTGCCATGGTACCTCGCTAAAACGATCCTCGTCCACCCCGTCCTGAATTCTGCCCCCTGCTTACCTGTTGTAGCAAAACTCTAGTGTTTAGTTCCTTAGTTTTTCTCTCTGATTTATCTTTGCTCTCGTTTTCCAAATGCTCATAATATTGGGCCATGCTGAGGATGACGGACGGGGCAGCCGTTGTCCACGTACTCTCAGCCGATTGAAGACGGGACATGACCTCCGGGAGCAAATTCGTAACGAATCGGTTAACAAATAATTGTATTCCTGCCTTCATACAGAGGTCTTGACCACTAAAATCTTTAAACACTTTTTCGAATTGGGTAAAGAAATCTGACACACTTTCATCCTTCTTCTGTTTGCATGCAGTCAGTTTATCCCAATCTACTTTTCTAGGGGCAAGAAGAGTCTTCATATATGCAACAATTATATCCGGTACTGTTAATATTTCATCCCGGGGTTTCTCACCCGGCTTTCGTTCCTTATCCCAATTCTTCAATTGATCCCATGTCCCCCCCAAGTTCGGGAACATTATCCTTATTATGTATCTGCCTCCAAATATCAACTGGGATCAAAAGGCCGAAAAATAGCCCAATGTCAGCTATAGTCATAATGGCGGAATTGGCGGCTTCTGCCAATTCTTTATAATAAGCTGTAGGATTCTTACGGGGATCAGGGAGCTGGGCTTTTAACGTAAGGACCTCGCTTTGTTTCCAAGGGGTATAAACCCATTGTTCCTGAAGCCTAGCGTCCACTCTTGCTCGGGTAACATTGCCCTTGCCATCCCTTATCTCAGGTACTTCCGGAAAGAAGAGAGGATGTACCTCTCTCATGGGGTGCTGGGCTCCCCACTCGAAGCCTTTCCGATGCATTTGTTCTCAATAATGCAAAAGTGTATTCACATTCTGATATACTTCCTTAGTTTGAAGATGGAATTTATGAGCATGATCCCTAATGTCACGCAGTATCTGAGGAGGCAATCCTTCCTCAAAATACTGTTCCCATAATGAAATCAGTCGGATCGCCATGCTCTCTAAGGCCAGTTGTTGTGCAATTGGTTCGAAATCCTTCATGGTACGCCAAATATCCTCCAAAGTAGAGATAGGATTCCGCATCCACTGAGTTATAATAGCTCTCATCTCCTCCTGCCCCATCAGCGACCGAGTGTAGGCTTGTTGATCACTCAAGTCTGTCGCTGGTCGCTTAGGTGTGGCACCACCCAGACCTTCAATATGCAGCTCCCAACTGGTCAGCTCGTATCAAGGGTACGGCTGGATACAGACCTTGTGGGCGTAAGGGGGAGGTGGTCAGGCCTCTAGTAACTCTTCTAACTCATCACTTGTCTCTGGCCCAGCCACATAGCTTTTGTCTGTTTCTGATCGAAACTGTCTATCCATTCTTTCAATATTTTCCTCCACGTTTCCCTTATCGTATGCTACCGCTTTCTGAATTATTGTTTGTCCCGACTTAAATTTACTCAATTTTTCTTCTCTAATTCGTCGTCTTTTTGCCTCCTTCAACCACGGGTTCAGGGAGTCAAACATTGACTGAACGCTTTTCTTCATAAATAATTTATTCTGTATATAAATAATCTTTTTCTCATCAAAAGACCCAGTGAGAGGCGACTGTAATTCCAAATTGTCTTTGGTGTACCGGTTCCAAAGGGTATTAAATAAAATTGGCTGTAATCCGTGTTTAACATACATATCAAAACTGGGACTGCCTTCGGGAGGGGCAGGCTGTCTTTCTTCGATCCGTGTACCATTCCGACAGCAGCACCCAAAGCATAGTTTACTTAGACAAGGCATTATGACAATAATTATACAATTCTTATTCACGCAATTTCAAAATACACACACACTTGGATGCGTCCTTTTTACCATTCACTCTTACAGTTTTCATTCAATCATCACAATAAAGTGCTGTAAAACAGTGCAAGGCCAATATTCCTCAAAATCTCTTCTATGCAAATTACGTCTTCAAATACGAACAGAGCCCGTCGACTCCTGTTCGGGGAACCGATTCAAAAGATTTCCAGACCACTAAAATCAAACCAAAAGAACAGTTATCAGACTGTTCTGAGAGCACCTGATAGGCGAACCACAAACCCCTTCACAGGCTCTCCCATGGTCCCGTTCTGGTTGGGCCGGGCATCTGGGTGCGTAGCACCAGAACCCGAGCTTACCCAGTTTTTCCAAGGGCGTTCACGGAGGGGATCTGGCCGAGCGGGTAACGCCGTACTCCGCTAAGGCATCAGATGTAATCTCAAATTTTCGCCAAACAAGTCCATGAGGCGCCCACCGAGCAGCCCCTTCGCCACAACAGCAGATCCTCAGATTCCCTTGTGGTCCGGCTTCCCCAGCCACCTTCAAACAAAAACAGTTAACTGTCGTCAAAAAGAAACACTTCCGCTGAGTAATTCTTATCCAATCTAAATACAAATGTCACTCACCTGGTGCACTTCAGGCCGATTGCGAATTCTCCACTGCCGACACCTAAACAGACAAACACAGTCCGTTCTTCTTTCGGGTTAAGCCCGTAGGACTCCGGCGAAGGGTCTTCAATAGCTGGGAGGGATATTGGGCTTGAGAGTGGAACGGCTTCTTTTCATACCGCAAACGGGTGTCTCAAATCAGGATCCTCTTTTTGTCCACCCACTCGGCCAGAACTCCTCCTTGTCCTGTTACCCCTGTTTACAGGAGGGGACGACCCTATCGCGGATGTGTGACTATTTTCTAAGAACTGACACTCTTAGTTTCAGCCCTCATTCAAATGAGAGAAGGCATCTGAATGCTTTATTAGCTTTATTAGATCTCGTGGACCCTGCCATATTTTTTTAGATTATGAACGTGGATGATGTGCACATTTACAGTACCCATTCACTATCTAAATTATTTAACAAAATTGTAATATAAATATATAAAATTCTGTCATAGCAAGGGTGCGAAGGGCAAGGACTTAAGAAAGGGAAACTGGACCTCCTGCACCATGGTAGGATAGACAGCAATATTTGAGGTGCAATCGGGCTGTCAACTGCTTACGTCCGGATGTCACTGTATCTGGTGCACTAATAGCTGTGCTCCTACTAGCATTTTTTCCTACAAGTTCAATACCCTGCCTTATTGAGGTTGTTTAGTCTAGACTCTTCAAATTCAGTCACTCTACAAGTTCAATTTACTGCCTTAGTCAGATTTTCTGTTCCTTTCATATAAAGTATGAGATTTTAGAAATGCCTGCACCCTTTGCACCTGTTTACCATTATGATAATCGAGTGGACCCATTTGTCACCATGAATGTTTTGTCTTTTTTCTGGTTTAGTGTCGGTTTAGTGTCTGCTAGTCTCGTCATTGCTTTCAAAATATAAAAGAAGATAAATATTCGGATTTTTATAAAAATCTATAAAGACAGAGCTCACGCCAGTTGTCTAGAAATAGACAACAGCGGGAAGAGGTGGACTTGAGCTGTTGCTGATTATGTTTCATCATCGAAGAAGCTGCAATAAAAGCAGTTGCTTGTTATTTCATGACAAAAACACAGGTATGCAGTGTGAACATCTCTGAAATTCAAGAGCAAGCTTGTTGGTTATTGCTTCAGGTGTAGCTTAGTTTAACACTTAGAAATAGCTTGAGAGGAATAGGACAACGTCAACTCAATAATAGTTGTCAGAGTTTTTCTTACTGGTTTCATTTTCCATTACAATGTTTCAGTGCATACCTTTTCATATTCTATGTGATTACCATTTATATTTTATGCAGTAGATTAATGTTTAAAAAAAACATTTTAAAATACGTGCTCTGACTCGTATGGCCGGGATGCCCGTCACCCCCTCCCAACACAATCCCCAAGGATGGGAAGTCGGACGCAAGCTTGAATTTATGGAAGGCGGGAGGGAGTCACCCTCCCGGCCGTATTTATTAAAATATGAAACAAAATTTAAAACATTAAATAAAAGTTTCATAATCATGTACAATTTTACATTTATTACATTTCGATGAAGACATGTTCTTTGGCTAACCTTAACAGATCTCTAATACAAAGGTTTCCTAGCCGAGTCTAACATCCTGCAAATGCATACATTCTAAATTAAAATTGTACATCCTAGCATTAAGGGCCAACGGCAAGGTCTTAACCGGTGTCAGATCCCTACTACCAAACTCTCGCCCTCACGGTGTGAGTGGCGCATGCGCAGAGGACTGTACCCTCATTGCCAACTGTAATTTCCCTTGTCGTGGTGGGGGCCCCCTTTCCACTCAACGCCATCTTAAAGGTCGTCCGAGTTCCCGTGTGAGGTATCTGTAGGAAGGACAGCGTGGACTCCCCCCATCCCCACACTCTCTATCCGCCGTCGCGGATATCCGGCCCCCGGGAAATTAGTAGGGGGGGCATATAGCCGCCTCCTCCCCTGGGAGGGGCCTATGGCCGTCTCCCCTTAGGCGACCCATCCTTAGTGGGTGCCGCCTCCCCGTGGGAGGGGCCAATGGCCGCCTCCCCCGGGCGCTCCCATCCATTCTGGGTGGCGCCCCCCTCTAGGGACCTTGAAATTACCGCTCACCGATCATGACCTTACCGCCACAGGCCGGATAGTTGACCGACTATCCGGCCCCCCCAACTCCTCCTAAAGGTCATGCTTCCTCAAACCCCTCAGCCATGCTATGAAGTCTCCTATGAGTAAATCATTCCCTTCCGGGGACAGGTGAACACCATCATTCAGATACATGTGATCACCCCGAATACACCCATGAGGAATGCTTTGCAACTGCGCAGAGCGAAACAATCTACCAATTTTATTGTTCACCCTCTTCACCAAATGGTTCAGTGCTGACACCAAAAGGCCCCCCCGCCATACCTTCCTGGGAATCATGTGGGACCAGGCAATCGTGCACCCCGGGATTCTTTTCGACAACCAGCTAACAGCAGCCAAAACTTGTTCAAACAACACTCGTCTACCCAGTGTCACCATGTCATTGCCCCCCAGGTGTACTATGACCACAGATGGCGGTGGCCTTTGCCGCCCTAAGAGACCCTCAACGAATGACTCGAATTGGTCAATACAGAGCCCGCCCTTCCCATGGAAGGCCACTCTGTACCCGTATTCCCCAGCTGCGCGAGTCGCGTCACCTGCTTTGAATACGTCCGCGGCGCGCCTCACGTATGAGTGGCCCACGACCCATACCACTTTCTCTCTAGATGGTGATCCATGACCGCTGGCCTCCTGGTACTGGGTCGACTGCAAATTCCGCCCCACGTGACAGGCTCGCGAAACTGTAATTCAAACAAAAGACAAGAAGCGTGAGTGCATGTCATTGACTTTACAACCTGTGCAATCGCACATACCTTCTGAAGCAATTCGAGGACCATCGTCCCAACTGTTTCACTTCATCCGCACTCTGACCCCTGGCTGTAGCCTCAGTAGCAGCCCCTATCCTAAAGGAGTGGGTCCCAAAATCGCCCGGGTCCATGCCTGCAGCAGCGATTGTCAGTGCTAGCACCCTCTGGAACTGAAACCTCGCCAGTGGGGATCCATCATTGTGCCTCAGCAAACTCCCCCCCATGTAGCCGCCCTTAGTGCCAAGTATTCCTCTATACACATTATCGGGCACGTGGGGGACCCTCGCACGCGCTGCACAACAACACTATTTCCCGTAGCCCCCTGGTCGGTCTTGGACCTGGCTATCGTGACTACCATCGAATCACCCCTAATTAGGACGTGATCCCTGCACAAGCCTCCCTCAACGTCTTTCTTATTCCTTGCGACCAGTTCGCTCACCCGCATAGCCCCATGGAATGCTAATGCGAAAGCTGCCCGGAACAGAACTGCTTCGTACTGGGAAGAGCATGTCTCGACTAGTTTCGCCATGAGTATGGACAACCTTTCTAAGCCAATCGGGCGCCTCTCATCTTGCTTGCGACCCTTGAGGCGCTGCCAGCCGCGAAGGGCTTTTTTCACCAAAAAGGAACCTGTTGGGTCTTTTATGCCATGCACCTGCGCCATGAATGAAATGGCCGCCCTATGCCTATTGGCTGTTGCCGTTGATCGGCCTTCTCTGTGTAGTGCTACCAAGAACCCCAGGAAGGATTCCTCCTGACCCCAGTTCTGATTCTCTGTCGGACCCAAAAATGGGCAATAGGAACAAAACGCTCCTTCGTATGCTTTCCTCGTCCTGGGGGCTAAGCTTGCTGCCTCGAGGTCTTGTAATCCGGGGCACCGATTAGCTAAAGTGCTTCGGGGAATGGTGCCGCCACTAGGTCCGCTGTAGGTAGATAACCCCTGAACGCCTGCATATGTGAACGAGAGAGTGCATCAGCCGCATGATTCAGTACGCCCGGCACATGTTTCGCCCTGAACTGTACATTCAGTCTCATGCAAAGCAGCACAACTTCTTTCAACAATCTCAAGATCCATTTGCAGCGTGCTGCCTGTTGGTTAATGCATTCAACAACAGACATATTATCAGACCAAAATACAACAGAGCGGTCTCTGAACTCGTCTGGCCATACCATCAGAGCAACAAAAATAGGGAATAGCTCCAGGAACCCAATGTTACTTGTGAGACCGCTGGAGTGCCACCATGCCGGCCATGTTTGCGCCGACCATCGGTTACCAAAAATGGCGCCAAATCCCACGCTCCCCGCCGAGTCAGTCCACAAACCTAGCTCGTCTGAAAACGCTGGCGGCTTGCTCCATACTACTCGACCGTTGAACTCTGCCAGAAATGCCAACCAAATGCGCATATCCTGGCGAACCTCTGCAGACAGTCTCGTACGGTGGTGTCCTTCTTTGAGACCAACCATAGCTTGTGCAATAGAGCGTGAAAAGGGGCGGGCCATTGGTATAACTCTCAAGGCAAAGTTAAGCTGACCCACTGTTTGCTGTAACTGGTGCAGGGTCACTTTCTCCTTACTAAGGCATAGCTTCAGGGAAGCCCTAAATTTGGCTACCTTTCCCACTGGCAAACGGAAACATCCCTCCACAGAATCGAGCTCAATCCCCAGAAACTCCAGTGAAGTAGATGGTCCAACCATCTTACCTGGTGCCAATGGGACTCCAAACTCCCTCATGAGGATGCAAAAGTCATGTAGCGCCTGCGCACATTTTGTGTCGCCGGCCGCTCCTAAGAACAGGAAGTCATCTAGATAATGCATAACATGCCTATGCCCTGTGGCCTCGGTGAATGCCCACTCTAAAAAACAGCTGAATTTTTCAAAATAGGCACAAGAAATGGAGCAACCCATCGGCATGCATTTATCCATGTAATAACTCCCTTGGAATGCAAAACCTAGCAAGCGCTGATCCTGTGGGTGTACCGGGAGCAACCGGAACACCGATTCGATATCCGATTTCGCCATCAGCGCCCCGGGGCCCAGGCGATTTAACATGGCAACGGCATCATTCAAAGATGCGTACCGCACCGAACAAACTTCTGGGTCAATGGCCTCGTTCACCGAGGAACCCCTTGGAGCAGACAGGTTATGGATAAGCCTAAACTCCCCCGGGTCTTTCGTCGGGACCACCCCTAACGGGGAACAGATGAAATCCGCCACCGGTGGGCGATGAAAAGGCCCTGCCACTCGCCCTAAGCTGACTTCTTTCGCAATTTTTCTCTCTACCACACTTGAATTATGTTGCGCCGATAACTGGTTTTTACAAAAGGAGTCCCCTCGAAAATCCCCCGCCGGGATGTGGAAGCCGTGCAAGAATCCCTTCCTCAACACCCCAGCGGAGACATAATCAGGGTATTTGTTTAACCAAGGAGTCATAGCCATGAGATCAACGGGTGTAGGCAATTGGTCACAACGATCTACCTCACTCCTGCTTGGACCCTCCCTTTCCTCCCGCCCCGTTATTTTTCGATCTACATGAACTCTCCGGGTGTGAATAATTCCCACAGCCTGCACACACATGCTTGAACCTACATGTTCCTTGCGGTCTGTTACAGTTGCCTCGATTGAAGCTCCAACAGACCCCCGCTTTCCACCATTCCCGCCGGTTTTCGGCTGGTGATCGCCCCTGGCGCCTGCTCGAAAGGGCACCGCGGGCTTTTGGCGGGAGACCCCTGACCCACTCCCGCCCGGCGAGGATGTACCTGCCGCCCCCGGCAGGAGCTGCTTATGCCATGAGACCGAGTCGAGGCAGTCCCATGTCAGAGAGGCATCATATTCTTTCGCTTTTCGGAATTTCATGTCGTAACCTTTCCATTCCTCTCCCTCATACATTGCATAGAAATCCATAATACGAGTTTGATAGCAAGACAGTTCAGTTAATACCTCGGGTTCACGTTCCCCCATAACTGCAGTAAACATTGCAAAGGCCTTCGCCCAATTCGTTATCGTTTCATCTACCCTGAACTCCGCCATCTTGGCGCGCCACTCGCTCGGGTGCCACAAATCTTTCTGGGTTTTAGCATATTCCATCTCGCGATGGTCAGTTAATAACGAAAACATATTGACATACTTGTCTCCCCATATCAACTCTTTTGTGGCCATAGGGATGTGCTGTGCCACCCTCTCCCGCCTTGAGGGTAATGAGCCCTCCCTCCGCCATTGGCAAAGCGAGCTTACCCGGTTCGGTCGTTATTCCCGCCGATTTCTTACCGGTGTCACCTGTGGGGAAACAAGAGGAAGATTTGCCTTCGCGGCATCTCGCGACTGCCGCAACTGCTGTATTAGTAACTTGGCCTCTTCTGCCGTGTCTCCGGGCGCCTTGGCACCCCCTGCTTTCTTATTGAGCCATGCGGCCAACTGGGTGGCCAATTCAGGAGGCATATCCTCATCCTTAGCTGGGGTAATCACAACCGGGATAGGTTGACCCGCGTCTGGGATTGGTACAGGGACGGCAGCTGGTGTGACCGGGGTGGCCGGGGGCACCTCAGGGACCGGAACCTCCCCTGAAACCGCCCTCTTTTTGACCCGCTTCCCTCTACCCTCGGGGACGATTCCCGGCAAGGCCGGGCCTATTACCTTCCTAGGGTTACCAGGATTGCTCAGTGCAGCCAGTTGCTTTTTGACGTCCGCCAAACCTCGACCGATCGATGGGACTTGTCCGACTTTCCGCTCCATGCCAGCCATTCGGTTCATCAACAGGCGTAGCACCTTATCCGTCTCGGAACCCTTTCCTGCTTTCTTGCCAGCCATGGTTTCGATTATCGGCTCCATAGACGAGCAACGAGGTCCTGGACTCTTCGCCTTTGAGTAACTGAAAGAAAAACAACAAGATTACAAGTTCTCAAAATTGCTGCTTGTTCCGTCGAGGGCTCACGAGCAACGAGTGGGTGCAGCCTTCAGAGCACAGGAACAAGAGGACGCTTCTTCGGATTCCCGCTCTATTTATTCTTCTGCGGGAGGGCGTGTACCCTCCTCCGGTACGCCTACTGGGCGTGGTCATCGGTGTAGGTGTCTAGGACAACCCCTCTTGGGGGGGAAAAGGCGCGCCCCGGCTACGCCGCTTCGGGCATACCAGCCGGGACACGCCCCCCGCCCAAAATGGTTTCCCGGGAGGATCGGGGCACCCAACCATACGTTCCGGGGGACCGAGTGGTCGCCCCTTTCCAAGTTTGTTTTTCATTAGAGTTCCTGCATGCATATTGTGGGACTGACCTTTACCTATAAGCATTTCCTACACAGTGTTGCTTAGTGGGATGTGTATGTGTTGCAGTTCAATTGGATTTCTAATTTGCATTGGTACATCTTCAAAGTCCGTGTGCTAGACAGTTAGAAATCCGACCCCCCCAGAGAATGCCTAACATTTTCTCAGAGAAGTTTTCCTGAAAGGGGATCAACACATGGATTAAAAAGCCCTTTTTGATTTTGCTTTGCTATTTTATGAAATGTGAAACTATTAATTGTATGCATTGCAGTTTGACTCCTTTTTTGTAATCATTGGGTGAAAACTAAAGGGGCCAGCTATTAGTTACCCATATTTTAGTTGAACAGAGAATTTGCTTTGCTATCAACGGAAGGGTTGAGAAGGTAAAATAAACTTCAGATTTTTTTGCGAGTTTGAACAACTGTATTTGACTATTTTCTAAGAACTGATTTTCTTAGTTTCAGCCCTCATTCAAATGAGAGAAGGAATCTGAATGCCTCTGAAAAAAATCTAGCTTTACTTCATCACATGTACCCTGCGCTATTTTTTAGACTATGAAAGTGGAGGATGGGCGCATTTACAGTAACCATTTACTAGCTTAATATTTTTTTTTTATTAAATAAGAAATATTCTGGCAAAGCAAGGGTGTGAAGGGCAGTAACTCAAGAAAGGAAATCTGGACCTCCTACGCCATGGTTGGATAGACAACAATACTTGAGGTGCAATGGGCCTGTCAACTGCTTAAGTCCGGATGTCACTGTATCTAGTGCACTAATGCTAGCTATGCCCCTACCAGAAATGTTTCTAAAAAGTCACAGTTCCTGCCTTAATTCAGACTATTCAGACTATTCAGTGACTCAACCAGTTCAATTTCCTTCTTCAGTCGGACTTTCTATTCCTTTGTTAGAAAGTGCCCCTACTAGAAATGTTTCCTAAAGAAAAAATAGTGAATAAGATTCCACACGATATGCATCAAATGGAATAGTATGTGCAGGAAATCTGCGTTCTCTTCATGGCCAACCCTGAGAAAGGTGCCTGTGTTCCAGCTTTAAACATGGTTAAATTAGCTTATCCTAATTGAATATGTAATTTGCCTATTAGTTCCAAGTACATAGTAAAGAATATTTACCCAGGGCTTTTTGGACATTTATGGACAGTTGCGCCTATTGTGCTATTGACTTCAATGGCAGTTAAAACATGACTTCAGGTCGACACTATGTAGCCTGACAGCAGCAGCTTGAACCCTGCTGGCACAAGAAAACCTATTTTTTTGTATTAAATAAGTCACCCCTAAGTGTAATATGCTGCCTACAAGGTAGGGTGCATAATATTTAAGAGTAGACCAAGAGTGACATTAGAAATGGTACGCTCCCCTAGTAACTAGGCCCACATTGTCACTGGTCAGGTTATGACTGGCTTATAGGAAAAGTCAAAATATAGATTATATACCGTCATCTATAACTTTTGACCTGCACCAGCTATAGTCTCCTCTTCAATGATTATTTTTATATTTAATACAAATCCAATCTACTGGTTTTGTGAGAGTTGTTTTTCTTTCTGCATATTAAACCCATCATAAATTGAGCTTACCTTAACCTAGGTTGTGTTTAAACGGCCCTGAATCTTGTACCGATGCCACTGTGAGCTAGATTGACCCAGTCCCAATCTGATACTAGTGCTGGAGAAACAAGGTGGCTTGAATAGAAACAATGCTGTGAGTATCAATAGTGATTTTATGCAAAATGTGGGAAAAGTAGTTGTGAGACAGTGCACTTTGGGAGTTGAAGTAAGCGTATTGTGGTGGACCTTTGAAAGGGATGAATGTTAGAGTTGTTACACATATGGTATAGAGTTAAAGAGTGATACTTCAATTTAGAACATTGAAATGTTGAATTTGCTTGCTGGGTGAGTTGTCCTGTGGAGTGCTAGCATTTATACCATGGTAATGGTGTAATTTTGCTGTACAAGTGCACTAACCTAGCGCAGTGGCAATTTGCTACTGCACAGAATTGGACACGCTTAGTATAGTTACTTTCACAAGATGAGGGTTCACTGTTGTATGAAAGTAGATTTCTTGCGTCTATAGAAACCTTTGTGTAGACGAAGCAGGCTAATGGTGAAAAGGTTGTGAATTTGCTCAGAAACAGCCCGGTAGCCTCACAGTGATAGGGTGATCTTTGAGGGAGACTAGCTGGTATTAGTGGATGGATTGCAAGCTTGTCAGTGTGGAATAAGTGAAGGATTGAACAGGCAATAAGTATAGGAAAGTAGGATCTGCTTCTATGGTTACCCCAGAACAATAGGTGTCCTGTTACAGGGAGATGTGACAACCTCCCAGACAGGGTTTAGTGTATAAGGGCCGGGTGGGAGAGCTTGCCAGTTCCACTCAATCTGCTTGATGGGCAAATTTGGTGCCCTCCTTGCATAGTCCAGTCCAAACCAGCTGAGTGGACCAGGGTGCACCATATGTGGATGAGGGGATAACAGACATCCTGTATTTTTTCAGAATAGAAACAGGTGCCACTTATTTATTGGTTAAAACAGTTGATGTCCCTAATCCACCCGCCCTTGGAAAAGAAGTCTAATTTGTAGGCATTGCAGATCAACAGTGCACCAATCGGGGGGCGCTAGAGGGCGCCGGGCAAGATGGCCGCACTCGTGACCATTTAAAATCCGCACATTAATCCTGCTTTCCCCGGTGCCTTTACCCTGAACTCCGGCTGAGCTTGCTCCGCTAACATTGAGGGCCCCCTGGAGCGCTATGTGCCGTGTTTGAGGCTGTGCTGTGGGCGCCTGGAGCGGAACGATCCCGGGCCGGGACATTGAAGACTGCGGCCTCGGCTGATGCGGAGCGGAGGTCCCGCTGTGGTCCGGATCCTTGTCCCCGCTGCTGCCTGAGACATCGGCGCTTCGGAAGCGGCGCTTGTATCTGCGGAGGCGGTGTAGCGGAGGCGACGGCGGAATCTGCCTGGAGCGGCATCGGAGCACCGGACGGCCTGGACTCGGCCCTGCTGGTCTCGGTGAGTGGGGCGGGGCGCTACGCGAGCCTGGGGCTGCGGAGGTGGTGCCGGGCCGCGATAGCCCGCGTCGCGCGAGCTTGGGCCGGGGGGGGCTGGGGAAGGGTCGGCTGAGGGGCGGAGTGGCTGGGACGGACGAGTACTTCAGCGGGGCCACGACCTGGGCTGCAGGGGAGCGTTCTCTCCGCTACGCACATTTCGCTGGGAGGCCTGCTGCAATGAACTGCTGGCTGGCGACGCGCCCGCCATCTTGGACCTTCTTCTCTCCTGGCTGCTGATCATCGGGCTCCGGTGTTCGGCGCTTCTCCAGCGCTGCCTATCCTGACCTTCGGTGCTACCGGGGAGGGGACCTGGATCCGGAGACCTTCTCAAAGCGGCCACTCCGTTCCTTTGGGTCCTGCGTGTTTCTGTATATAATTACACCACATAGCTGCACAGGGGTCGACTTGGCGCGCTTTGCCCGCCGGGGTTGATGAGCTGCTTGGACTAGACTGAAAGTGTCTGTGGGGCCTGGCCCTGGGCCGACTCTGCGGTGTGAGACAACTGGTGGGTCCCCTGCTGCAGTTTTGAGCGCATTATCTGGAGCCTTTGCCCTACATAGCTGTGCCTTTGACCGCGCTGAGCTTGATCGCAGACATGGGCAGAACCGAGAGAAACCAGCCTAAAATCAACTTTGAGGCGAAAAAGACTGCGCACACATCCTCCCAGGCGCCTGCGGACCCTGACCCGGCTGGGGCTGTTGGGGGTACGCCTAATTTGGAATCCACACTGGTGGCCATGCAGAAGACTCTACAATCTATTGAAGGCACCATGGAGTCAGTGAATCACCGGCTTGACCACATGGCGACGCAATTTGACCGTCAAAACGAGCGGATGGGAGAGGTGGAACAGCGAGTTTCCGCCACGGAAGATGGCCTGGCCACGGTCTCGTCCAAAGTGTTTAATATGGAAAGAGTGCTGGCGGTCATACAAGCGAAGAATGAGGAGTTAGAAGGGAGGTCCAGGAGGAACATCGTTCGCGTCACGGGCTTGCCAGAGTCCACGAACGTGGGGCGCATGGAGGACTACATGGAGCGTATGATCATCGACATCTTTGGGGCGGACCAGCTGTCTCGGGTCTTTATTGTGGAACGGGCACATCGGTCTCTGGCTAAGAAGCCTCCGTCGGGAGCACCGCCGCGGCCTATCGTGGCTAGGATCCTGAACTACAGGGACCGGGACACTATTCTACGGCTTGCCAGGGAAAAGGGCTCCATAGAATACCAGGGTAACAAACTGGAGTTTTACCCCGACTTCACCATGGCGGTGCAGACTGCACGTAAAGAATTCGCTACGGTGAAACAGTTGCTGAGGGCCGAGACCATAGCTTATGCCATGTTGTACCCTGCGCGCCTTCGGATTGGGCCGCCTTCGGATAACAAGATCTTCTCTTCGCCAAAGGCAGCCATGGACTATGCTAAGAAGCTGAAAAAACGTGCTAGAGAACCGGCTGGGCGTCATGAAGGTGATGATGAAAGACTGGACGAAGTAGCCTGAATTGCATTGCACTGCTAGCTGTGGTGCTGGAGGAACTGCGGAGTATTGCGTTGGGTCGCCTCTGTTATGGCGCATTTATTACTTGCTGAGAGCTATCCGGGCGTTTTAGCTCCTGATCCACTTTGTACTGTTGCTCTACATGATGCGGGAGGGGGACTGCTCCGGCTGGCGCTGCCCTGCTGATAACGACATGTTGCTTCAATGGGGCTCTCCTCCAGGTGACCTTGGCTGAACGTGGCCCGATTGAGCTCTAAGTGACTAAACGCCATATGAGGTGGCATTTCATGGTACAGGTGCTGCTCTGGTGGGTATGGACGCCTCCGGGGGCGCCCAGAGCAATGTACTGTTATTTGATTACCAAAATGTTTAATGCTTTGACCGAGGGTGTGGGTGGAGGGGTTGGGGTTGAGGTTAACGGCAATGGTCTGCGCTCTCGTCGGTTCTGACGAGAGTGGTGCGCCACTACGCCCCCGGATATGGGAGCTCCCCAAATATGGCTGTTTGCATTGTTGGGGGTTGTAAAAGGGGGGGACATGGGGAGGCTTTGGCAAATTGGGGGTGCTGAAGTGGGCGGCGGGTTGGGGGACGGGGTGTTGGACTCTGTTGGGATGTTGTTGATTTTCCTGGTTAAGGGGAATGAGTCTAAAGAATCCACGGGCAATGAATGGAACTTCAGGTGGGGGTTTGGGATCTTGAACAGTGTCATTGGTGTTATCTCCGGATTGGTGAGACTTGAGGTCTGGTCTAGTGGGTGGGGGCTGCCGAGGAAGAACTTACTGTTGGGTTGCATTTACCTTTGGCGATATGGATAGGGGAGGTACTATCACGTGTGTTACATGGAATGTGCGAGGACTTAATAAGCCGCAGAAAACTCGACGAATGCTTGCCTTTCTAAACAGACATGGTGTACAGGTGGCGTTTCTGCAGGAGACGCATCTCAGGGGTAAAGCGGCCGAGATGGTGGGCAGACAGTGGGCGGGGGCGAGGTGGGCCACGGCATATTCTTCCTATGCCCGTGGGGTAATGATTCTCATTAAAAAGAATGTCCCGTTTGAGGTGCTGCACGAGGAGGTGGACCAGGATGGTAGATATATTGTCGTGCAGGGTAAATTGTGCGGCACATTGATCACTCTTCTAAATGTCTATGGCCCTAATATAGATGACCCTGATTTCTTCGTTACACTCTGGAACAAGCTGTATAGCCTACCACCATCGGCCCTCCTCTGTGGGGGGGACTGGAATGTTACGTTAGACTCTGAGTTGGATAAGAGGCATGACCGGCCATATGAGCGTAAGAGAGCGGCGGATGCGGTGTGCGAGGGTATGACTGGGCTGCAACTTTTGGATGTTTGGCGCTTGCGGAATCCTGGCAGGCGGGAGGGCACTTGCTACACATCTGCGCATGATACGTGGTCGAGATTGGATTATTGGTTGTTGACCCGAGATGTGAGTGGATGGGTGCTGAATACAGAACATCTGCCCCGTACGATTTCCGACCATGCCCCTGTTACTTTGAAGCTGCAGATACCTACACATGCCCCTGCTCCATTTTCTTGGCGACTCTCCCCTGGAGTGTTAACTGATCAGGTTTTGTGTGAACGTCTGCGGCAGATAGTTGAGGAGTTCTTTGTGAACAATGTGGGCTCTGTCAACAGTATGAGCACAGTGTGGGAGGCCTTTAAAGTATCAGTGAGGGGTGCGTGTATTGGGTTGCGATCCGGGGTTCTCACGTCCATCAGGGACTCTATGTCCAAACTAGAAAGGGAGTTGCTGGTTCTAGAGCGCCGACTGGAGGAGGGGGCGGAAGTCGCGTTACTAGCGGATGTTAGGGCGAAGGTCACAGAATATAATGACTTGGCGGACCAGGAGGTGAAATTTCTGTCCAAACGTGCTACAGCCAGGTATTATGGAGAGGGGGGCAGGCCGGGTAAGGGTCTTGCTGATCGGATTAGAGAACCTTGGGCAAGACACTGCACAGTGTTAGAAGTTGAAGATCAGGGAGATGTGGTGACTACGACGGATGGTATACTCGCTTGTTTTTCGAGACATTATGCGCAGCTCTATGAGCACAGGGAAACGGCGGAAGAGGAAGAAGTAACGCGATACTTGGAGGATGTGGCGTTGGTGTGGCTTTCCAGGGGTCAACAGGAATTCCTGATGCATCACGTTACTGCGGCTGAGTTTAGAGATGCAATTGCAGCCCTCCCGAATGGGAAGGCGGCTGGCACAGATGGCTTGCCCGCCGAATTCTATAAAACATATGCAGATTTGCTAATTCCGCAGTTGGCAATGGTCCTGGAAGAAGCTTTTGAATGCGGACGGCTTCCGGGGACTATGAGGGAGGCGCTCTTGGTGGCGCTCCCTAAGCCGGGGAAGCCTCTGAATAGGTGCGATTCATACCGTCCCCTTTCACTCATGAATACTGATGTCAAAATAATTGCCAAAGTGTTAGCCACAAGGCTACGTCTCCTCCTGCCGGTTATGGTATTACCGGATCAATCGGGGTTTATCCCTCTCCGGTCCACCACTCACAACCTGAGGACCCTATTTGCCGTCCTACATCTCCTTAAGCCAGAGCTAGCCGCGGTGGCGGTCATGCTGGATGCCGCCAAGGCCTTTGACTCGGTAGCATGGAAGTATATGATGGCCGTTCTACATCGGATGGGGGTGCCTTTCTTCTTCACGTCACTAATTTCCCTGTTGTATACTGCGCCCACGGCGAGAGTTAGGGTCAATGGTCATGTCTCTTCCTCCTTTCCGATTCAGAGGGGGACGAGGCAGGGTTGCCCCCTTTCGCCCCTGCTTTTTGCCATCATGATGGAGCCGCTGGCCTGTGTCTTGCGGCAGAGATATGCCGAAGCAGCATTGAAGTTCCCTCTCCGATCGTTGGCTGTGTCGATGTACGCTGACGACATGGTCCTATATGTCAGGGATCCGGCGCTCCACCTGGAAAACATTCTCAGAGAGTTCATTAAATTTGGCCGTCACTCGGGACTGACCATAAATTGGGACAAGTCTGTGGTACTGCCTCTCACGGATGTCACTAATCCGGTCCCACTGGAGTTCCCGCTGGAATGGGCGGCGGAGTCGGTTAGATACCTGGGTGTTTGGGTGCATAGGGATTGTCAAGAAGTCATACGGGCCAACTACGGCGTTGCCATCTCCAAATTAGAGGACCAGGTGGCGAGATGGATTCGTCTCCCTCTGACCCTGGCTGACCGCGTGTCTTTGATCAAAATGGTAGTTCTACCAAAATTTCTCTATCTCTTCACAAACATTCCAGTCCCGCTGAGGTCACACTTCTTTGCGAGACTAAGATCCCTTTTGATATCGCTCACTTGGGCTGGCAAGAAACCACGGGTGAATTGGGAGGTGCTGATCAAGCCCTACGATCTGGGAGGGTTCGCCCTGCCGGATATGAGACTTTATTATCTTTGTGCACAGGCACACTTTGCGAGTTACTGGATCACTGCTCCACCACACACCCCGCACGTAAGAGACTTGTGGGATGTGCTTA